>NC_058084.1:118075297-118157662 GCF_014858855.1 Bufo gargarizans | reverse complement strand
TCTATATTGTATTTAATGTACCTATTAAAGGAAACTCTCTTTGCTCCCATATTACATCCAAAGTACCAAACTCAAGGACATGTTCGGCACTGGAAGGTATATTTAGGAAGTAGAAACCTAATGTAAAAACAATGTGATTTCACCAAATATAAATGTGGGATCAGTCAAAACTGGTGCGGAGGAACTGTGGAGTAGTTGCCAATGGCAATCAATCAGATTCCTCGTTTTTTATTTTCAGAGGCTCTTTGGACAATCAAAAAAGCGTTTTGATTGGTTACCATGGGCAACTATTCCACTTTTCCTTTGAACCAGTTTCAAATTAAAATGTCTTCTCCAATACCTGTGTTGGTAAAGTGCTATTGGACTTTGGAGCTGAGAGTTGTTGGGCTTGTATGGGGAAACAGGATGAGCTTCACAGAAGATAATAAATATTCTGAATGTGATTGTGGACCAGATTAGATTCTTAAGATGTCCATACACATTAAATTTGCCGAAACCCCCGATTTCAGCGGGACCATTAAAGCATCTAATGTGTATGTGGGGAGGGGGGTGTTTCCCAACTTTCACTTCATGGCAGATATTTGAGGAAGAAAGGATCGGACATGTTGCATTTCATGTCCAATCCTTTGCTCTCAAGGAAGATACGTCTCAGCTGGATGTTCCTGGCAATGGTTTATTCACTTCTTACTATTGAGAACACATGCATGGTCAGCTGAGCCAAACATTCATGTGTATTGGTGGGCTGCCAGGAATAGCTGTGGGCCAAATGGGCACTTGGTCAACAGCTATCTAAGATGGTCACCTTTAGTGACTAGACATTATAATGTATGGGCAAAGGGTGGCTACACTGAGTAGTTTTCCATGGTACATACAGTTGCAAGAAAAAGTATGTGAACCCTTTGGAATCATATGGATTTTTGCACAAATTGGTCATAAAATGTGATCTGATCTTCATCTAAGTCACAACAATAGACAATCACAGTCTGCTTAAACTAATAACACACAAAGAATTAAATGTTACCATGTTTTCATTGAACACACCATGTAAACATTCACAGTGCAGGTGTAAAAAGTATGTGAACCCCTAGACTAATGACATCTCCAAGAGCTAATTGGAGAGAGGTGTCAGCCAACTGGAGTCCAATCAATGAGATGAGGTTGGAGGTGTTGGTTACAGCTGTATATACTGTATATGCACAACTGCATGTGGGTTTGAGCACTTCCTGCCTGTTTGATACCACGTCATTCTTTTCAGTTTGTATATATAGAGATGCCTGGAGGTGTATAAACTCCAATTTAAATGTGACTGCTTTCCATCCACAGGCCACATTTAGGTGCACCTGTGAGGCCTGGGCCATATCCAGCCAGTCTTGAGTGGGACTCGCAGACTCCTCCCTCCTCCCATTGCAAGCATGGTTACATGCTGGAGGTAACTGGTGAGCTGTTTGTGAGTCGGTCTCATGCTCCTGTAATTTGCCCACTGGCCCCTGGTATTGCCCATACGGCACAGGTAGGTGAGTGTTAGGTCCCGGGCTACTTGAGAAACCTTGGCGCGGTGCTTGGGCTTAAACATGTCCTACACCATAGGCTAATCTCTCAATTTTTAAATCAGTTTGAGGGTTTAGTAAGACCGCAGAGTGCACCTGTCTTTGCTATTGTTATATCTTACTTTGTGGCACAATTGTATGCCAACATTTTGGTGCTATTTAGTTGCACATTGGAGTATTTTAAGCTATGCCTTTCCCAGTAAGGCTACTTTCACATCTTCGTTTTCCTTTCTGGTTTTGAGATCCGCCAGAGCATCTAAAGACCTGGAGGAAAATGCATCTTTGTGAATAAAACAACCGGATGCATGCATTCAGATCGGAACATGTACTGTAAGCAAATGGGCTCCGGATCCATTTTTTTCAAGTCCAAAAAACCCAGATCCGGCACCATTGACTCACATGGTTTTCGATGCCAGATCTGACATGTTCAGTTTCCCATGCCGCACTCAAAAACACTGCTTGCTGAAGCGTTTTCCTCTGCTGGATGTCAAAACCGAAAAGCAAGACACAGATGTGAAAGTATCCTAAGCCACATCCTTTAATAAGGGTTAAAAGTAAAAAGCATCTAAAACACACAATAAATATAGGTGCAAAGCATATACGCCATTTTTGGGGGAAATTAAGCCAAAAGTCTGGTTCCACTGCTCCAGTGGCAGTATGTTTTACAATAATTCAGCTGATACACCATTGTAAATGGGCATTGTAGGCTTGAGTGCATCTGCTTGACCATAGGAGACAGTGTTGTACTTTGGTTCTTGGGACTCACCAGAGGAAATTATTTTGAGGCCCAAACCCTTTAGCATCAATAAAGTTTAATAGGTTTGAATCAAAGAAATAAACCATAGAAGCAAGTCATTGACTACATAGGCAGCCAAATGTTAACTTTATTTTTTCTCTTAGATCTTTGGTGCCCGTTATGTTGTCAGAGCCTGCGCCCAACAGAGTATGTTCTGGTACTGTGGTGAGAAATTCTGACCCTGTATGTGCAGTGACCCCTTGAGGAGCTAGTACAGAAGATACAGTGTTAGTAACCTTCATGTCATGTTTTGTCCCGGTGTACTCCATTAGGCCATCGCTCCCGGGGGTTGTGCAGTCAAGGAGGGGCACCCATTATTCCACCGGGGTAGTTTGGGGGTGCTATTGAAGGGTGCAAGGTAGGGCTTGAATGGCCAGCAAGTGGTGTTAGGAGAGTCAGTAACCAGACCAACTTAAACTTAATCAAAGTCTTTCTTTACTGTGCACCAAATAGGAATTTTAGTACATCCAGCAATAATCTGTACAAAGTGCAAAATCCTCACAGATGTCCAAGCATGAGTTAAGCATGTAGTTGGAAATAACGACCCTCAGATTGTTCTTTCTCTTGCTACAGTCTCTAGTACTGAGATTTCTGGCTAACAGCTGCAATCTGTCACAACGTCTGCAATTCGCACAACGTCGTGGGGTTCCTATTATATGACTGTCCAAAATTGTACCTGATGTGTGCACGGTGTTTGAACTCATTATCTCTCCACTGCAGTAGGTCTAAGAATGTTGAAAGCAGATTACATTGCTGACTAAAATGTTATCGCCTTTGAATGCACAAATTTGGGGTGTATCGGGTGTCCTAACGTGTTTCCCCGTTGCAGCAACAAAGTCTGTAATTCTTTATGCTAGTTACCTTGCTAACTCTCACATTGTAGTCATTAAATTCTCCAAAATATTCTCTCTCTCTCTCTCTCTGTAGAAGTGGCAGTGGACACACGGGGATCGGTTAGTCTCCAGAAGCTTTGAAGCTGAATGACTGGGGGAAAGAAGCACAGTCTAGCTCTCTCTCTCCTCCATGCCCCTCCTCACACACTGCCTACTTAAAAAAAAAACTAAAACCTTTTACTGAAGCAAGAGAGAGGCATCAGCCCCCACCATAAGCTCCAGAGAGGGCTGGGCTAGAATAGTTAACCCTGGTCATGCCTGACTCATGCTGGAACATACTGAGTGTGTCAAATTACATTCCAGCATATAACATAACATTAAATTCAGAACATTATAATAAATGCAGATACCCTATCTGGGGTACTGTAAATGAAACGCATTTCATTAAGGCCCCATGCACCATGTACACTCCCAGTTGTTGTGTGCACTCCCCATAAGACTGAGCGATTGCTATTTCAAGTACTTTTTCTGCACCATTTGTTATATTTTAGCGTTCTATTTATTTTCTTTGAATAAATTGTTATTTTCGTACATTCTTCTTTCAAGCTGTGCATAAATACAGCAAGTCTGAAGCTCAAGTTGCTTAGCAAATAAGCTGTAGCAATGCCTGTTCATAGACTTGGTCCAATGAATAATCATTAAAGGACAAGGGACTTGACAATCTAAAAAGTGAGAGAACTGTTGATCATTCCACTGAACTGTATGAAGTGAAAATAATCTGGAATAATTTACCATAATCAGCATTCCTCAGATATCTGCTACATGGCACAATACACAAATATATAACTGGTGTGACAGAGTGTCTGGAGAAGTGGTGGATAGAGTGTATATTTGTCCAAGGTTCATCACTTTAGGGTTTTTTGAAAACCCGCTTTCAGTGCCAGTGTTGCTGAAGTGGGGAGAGAAGGGTGGGCCCACTCCATCCGGACAGTCTGGGTCTTGGGCTGTCCATATCAATAAGTCCACATGTGTGCTGGCCACATCTTGCTCTCCGCCTGGGAACAGGTCTGCTTGAAGCCTGTGAGAGCACATTAAGTGGTATGGACATTTTGCTGTTTTTCAGCAGTTATGGAGTCATAACTAGTGTTGATAGCAAATATGCTGATCGCAAATTTTTATCACGAATATTGGCACTTCGAGAATTTGCGAAGATCTAGCATATAGTAATATACTATATCTTCGTAATTGCGAATTATCTATTTTTTTTTGCCATCATTACCGTCCTGCTTCTTGCTTGTGGGCCAATGATAAGGCTGCAATATCTTTGTCTGATCTTAGCAATATCCCTAGCAACCCATGGGAAATGTTTGCAGATTACACTAATCTGTGTAAAGTAATTGACACGGAAGAGGACAGTATACTGCTACAGATGGATCTGGATAGATTGGAGGCTTGGGAAGATACTGTAAGTGGCAGATGAGGTTTAACACGGACAAATGTAAGGTTATGCACTATGGGAAGGAATAATGCAAGTCACCAGTACATACTAAATAGTAACACAATGGGGAGAGTTTTGTGTACTAAAATGGTTCACCAATTGATACCTTCTGGTGCAAAGACACGACCTCAGTAGATAAATAAAGGGTCTTTATTGATGAGTGACAACGCGTTTCGGAGTCAGTACACTCCTTTTTCAAGTCTGTGGGGTCCGTGCTGGGGCTTGTAGCGCGGCCTAAATGGTAAAACACTGAGTAACACTGACATGGAAAAGGACCTAGGAATTTTAGTGAACAGCAACTAAGCTGTAAAAAACAGTGTCAGGCAGCTGCTGTCAAGGCCAATAAGATAATGAGTTGCATCAAAAGGGGCATAGATGCCCGTCATAAGAACATAGTCCTACCACTTTACAAATCACTAGTCAGACCACACATGGAGTACTGTGTAGAGTTCTGGGCTCCTGTAAACAAGGCAGACATAGCAGAGCTGGAGAAGGTCCAGAGGAGGGCAACTAAAGTAATAACTGGAATGGGGCAACTACAGTACCCTGAAAGATTATCAACATTAGGGTTATTCACTTTAGAAAAAAAGACGACTGAGGGGATATCTAATTACTATGTATAAATATATCAGGGGTCAGTACAGAGATCTCTCCCGTCATCTATTTATCCCCAGGACGGTGACTATGACGAGGGGACATCCTCTGCGTCTGGAGGAAAGAAGGTTTGTACACAAACATAGAAGACGATTCTTTACGGTAAGAGCAGTGAGAATATGGAACTCTCTGCCTGAGGAGGTGGTGATGGTGAGTTTACTAAAAGAGTTCAAGAGGGGCCTGGATGTATTTCTGGAGGGTAATAATATTACAGGCTATAGCTACTAGAGAGGGGTCGTTGAGCCAGGAAGTTAGTCTGATTGTCTGATTGCAGTCGGGAAGGAATTTTTTTCCCCTTAAGTGGGGAAAATTGGCTTCTACCTCACAGTTTTTTTTTGCCTTCCTCTGGATCAACTTGCAGGATGACAGGCCGAACTGGATGGACAAATTTATTTTTTCAGCCTTATATACTATGTTACTATGTTACTACCCCTTACTATATAGGAAACTCCCCAGCAGCCATTTTCTGCTGTTGTTTTGCAGTTCTGAGAGAGAGAGAGAGAGAGAGAGAGAGAGAGCAGTGTCATTGCTGTGCTCTGTGCTTTCATCTGGATCCTATTCCTTATCCAATTACATTAGATAGTTAGTTAGCTCATATATATATAATATAGATAGTTAGGATAGTCAGTGCAGGTTAAATAGTGATATAGTGTAGCTGATAGGTTCCAGTGCAGGGTGTTATGTAGTGTGATAGGAATTACTGTGCTGTGATAGGGATTAGATTCCTCCAGTCTCAGGAAACTTCTAGCAGCTTGACAAATGTAGCAAAAGTAAGCCACGCCTGTATTGCGCGCGCAATTCGCGCATATTACATTGCCGATTTTCGCGGCAATGACTGGAGATCACGAATTCTAGAATTTGCTAAGTTATGGTGACTATTAGGCCAAAAATTCGCGAAATATCGTGAAAACGAATATTGCCTATACTGCTATCACTAGTTATAACTACTTGTTAGGTTGTCCTTAAAATTGTCCTGTATAGCTTGATAGCTACTTAAAAAGGTATTCCTGCAGTAACAAGTAATAATAGCATATCACTAGGGGTTTAGATAGATGAGATCCCCCACAGGTCATAAGAACCAACAAGCCTAGGCCCCATTGGACATTTTATCTGTATAACTCCCATGCAGATCTGCAGCTCAGTCCCCGTTAATGAATGGGGCTGAGTTACAATACCTGTATAACAGCTGAATTTCAGGGATCGCCATTGATGGGCTTGTGACATAACATCCTAGCGCATTAAGCCAATGTGTGTTAACATCATTCATTTTGTAGATACTGTACAGTTACAGTTATACAACAGGACGCAGTGGGCTGGAAGGGTCTATGGTCAGGTGTGTGGATGCAGGAGCTTGGCACCTCATTTGCTCTATACTAAGGTGAAGCTGAAATATACTGTATAGTCAAGCATTTGGCATGCTTCATAATCTAAAGTGGTGTGATACACATGTGATACAAGTGGAATAATGGTGATTGACACTAAAGTAGTCATGAAACCTTAGTTAGTATAGCCGTGTGTATAAGTGGAAAAGTACTGAGGGTACTGGAGTTCAGGAAAACAAAGAAGATTCTCGGGCATTGTCGCAAGTCAGGAAAACAAGTTATTGTGCATGAACACATGAAGTGTTCATAATAAGACTTTTTCTCATAATAAGACTTTTCTCATAATAATCCAAAAGAAATCCCAGCAGTCGTGTCTTTGTATAGTCGTGATGTTTTATTGCATTAAATCAATATGTCCTACAACCAGGACGTGTTTTGGCAAACATGCCTTTATCAACAGGTGAAGGTAAACTCAAAGAAGCAGGTATACACTCACCTAAAGAATTATTAGGAACACCATACTAATACGGTGTTGGACCCCCTTTTGCCTTCAGAACTGCCTTAATTCTACGTGGCATTGATTCAACAAGGTGCTGATAGCATTCTTTAGAAATGTTGGCCCATATTGATAGGATAGCATCTTGCAGTTGATGGAGATTTGAGGGATGCACATCCAGGGCACGAAGCTCCGGTTCCACCACATCCCAAAGATGCTCTATTGGGTTGAGATCTGGTGACTGTGGGGGCCATTTTAGTACAGTGAACTCATTGTCATGTTCAAAAAAACAATTTGAAATGATTCGAGCTTTGTGACATGGTGCATTATCCTGCTGGAAGTAGCCATCAGAGGATGGGTACATGGTGGTCATGAAGGGATGGACATGGTCAGAAACAATGCTCAGGTAGCCCGTGGCATTTAAACGATGGCCAATTGGCACTAAGGGGCCTAAAGTGTGCCCAGAAAACATCCCCCACACCACCAGCCTGCACAGTGGTAACAAGGCATGATGGATACATGTTCTCATTCTGTTTACGCCAAATTCGGACTCCAATTTTGGTGAGCTTGTGCAAATTGTAGCCTCTTTTTCCTATTTGTAGTGGAGATGAGTGGTACCCGGTGGGGTCTTATGCTGTTGTAGCCCACCTTTCTTTCCCATTCTGACATTCAGTTTGGAGTTCAGGAGATTGTCTTGACCAGGACCACAACCCTACATGCATTGAAGCAACTGCCATGTGATTGGTTGACTAGATAATCGCATTATTGAGAAATAGAACAGGTGTTCCTAATAATTCTTTAGGTGAGTGTATATAGAGAGATAATACCGCCCATCATGACGTTACCCACCCAGCAAAAAGGGGGGGGGGGGGCGGACCAAAGTGTCACAAAATTAACCAATATTAAATAATGCATAAGAAGCAAACAAACAGAATACATATTTTGAAGTATCTTAATTAAACATAACTGAGACCATATTTTCAGGTGTTGAATCCCTCAATGGATATTAGATGTCTGAAAGAAATAATAACAAAGTATATAAATAAGTCACATGTCAAATACGCATGATCTCATAATCCCTGTTGAGGCCCCTAGGATGCAGAGTGTCCAACATATGGATCCAATAGGCCTCTCTACGTAATAACAGTTTCTTTATGTCTGCGCCTCTCCTAGGTCTTTTAACCTGTTCCAATACCTGGAATCTAAGCTGAGCTATGGTATGGTATGTAGATTTTTAGTTCTAATTGTAGATTTATGCTTCCCAATTCGATCCCTAATTGTTTGTGTTGTCTCTCCAATATACAACAAACCACAAGGGCATTTTATCAAGTAGATCACATTAGTGGATTCACAAGTGAAAAAACCTTAAATAGAAAATTATGTGGATGATGGAATGTAGAACCTTTAATTATATAGGAGCACTGTGCCGGCTGATTTCTTTTTTGTTTCTCTTTTTTCTCATAATAATACTTTTTCTCATAATAATACTTTTCTCATAATAAGACTTTTTCTACTTTTCTCATAATAAGCATGAGTTTATGAAAACATATTTTCTTATATAATTAGGGGGGTTTCCACGGGGAAATGGAATTCGTTGAAGACATGCCTTGTGCTGTTCCCAGATTCCTCCCCGTGCTGATTGTTGGAATCGCCCAATCTGTGGGCAACGGGTGATGCTACAATATCTGGTGATGCATGGATGCTTTACTCTTACTTACTCATGGTAGTCAAGATAACTGTAGTTTTATAATTATGATAACTCTTATAGTCAACCATAATTTTATTATCATTAATCATAAATAAAGTATGTGTCCTCAGAATATAGATACAGTTGCATACAGTGGTGAAACAGAGAGTGGTTGATGCAGTGGTGGTTGGGCGCAGAAAGGTGCGATGCAGTGACATCATCATACATAGACTAGAGCAGACCTGCTCCTCTCTTTTCGTTGGGGGAATGTAGGGTAGGTAAGTATTCAAATTGGAGGCAATAAGGTGTGTCACTCTGGGGGCATGTAAAGGGCATCAGTCTGTGTGAGGGACACTTAAGCGGACATCATACTGTATGTGAGGCATTTTAAGGCGTATCACTTTGTGAGCAGGCAATTAAAGGGCATTGCACTGTGAGGGAGTGCTTAAGGGAACCCCATACAGTATAGAGGTACTTAAAGGGCATCCATCTAATTAGGGGTCACATGAGGAGACATCATGCTATGTGGAGGCATCACTTTGTGCATGGGGTACTTAAGGTGGCATCACTCTGTGTGGGTGACACTTAAGTAGACATCATACTGCTTGGGGGCACTTGAGGTTATCAGTCCGCATGGATTCCCATTCTGTTTGGGTGCACTTAAGGTGGATCATACTTTGTGGGGAAAGTACTAAAGAGGCATCATACTGTATCATATTGTGTAGGGGTACATTGGGATCATGGTGCTGTTAGCCACATGAAACCTCAAAAATTGAATCAAGGAATTATTGTGAGATGGCTCTTTGTCGATGTGACAGTTAATTGCCACTTGTCACAACCTGAGAAACAGAATCCTTGTACTTAGGTACTTAAGTACCTGGACTGATGGTTCCTGCAGATCGCTATGCACCTAGGCCGACATGTCAGCACTTTCTAACATTGCATGTACCAGAGGTTGGGAGAACAACGATGAACTGGATTGACAGCAAGTGATGCAGAAAGCCAAACCTCTGCATTGATGGATCATCTGATTAGAATAATGGTGCGTTGTGAAATTAAATGCCACAACCCAAGCCTAGGGCAGCAAACAGTGTCTACAAAAACCATCAGAAAGTGTTTGCACAATATTGGACTACAAGCCAGGTGTCCAGCTACAGGTGTTCCATTGACCTCACGCCACCACTCTCAATGGCTATAATGGTGCACAGCAAGACAGCAATGGAGGCTGGAATGGAGGTCTATCCTCTTCAGCGATGAGTTCCACTTTTGTCTCAGACGCAAGGATAGCCGGAGATTGGTCTGGAGACCACAAGAGGATATCACACTGGACCAACTCCTAGAATTATGTTTTGGTTTAATGTACAATAGCCAGACCCCTATAGTCTTTCTTACAAGTAGACTAACAGCTCGGTATTACATTGATTTGGTTATGGCACCAGTAGTACGGCCATTTCTCTAAAGTGTCCCAGAAGACGTTTTTAGACAGGACAATTATAAGCCGCATGTTACTCATGCTACTGTGAACAGCCTGCATAGCCTAAACATGCTACCATGGTCTGCAGTGTCTTTGCACTTATTTCCAATCGAGCACATTTGGGAATTCATCGCAAAGGGAGTTTCAAGCAGTGCATCTTAATGATTTGTGTGCCCAAGTGTATTCAGCGTGGGAACATTCCTCAGACAACCATTAGGGTAGAACCACAGTGCGCCATCGTGACACGGCCGCACTGTGGTTGAGTAAAAGGCCACCCTATGGGCTGCAGCTGGCTCTTGTTAAAGTAACGAGAGTGCACTGTTTAGTCGGTCTGCATTGTTAATGGCCGTGCAGCACCTTCAATACTGTGCAGCCACTAACAATAGGGATCAACCTGTATAGCTGCGTGGTATTTATCCACAGCCATGTAGCTGTACCCTCAATGACCTATTAATTGCATGCCAAGGTGTGTCATTTTGCGTATTTATGCACGTGGTGCGATATTTTGAATATTCTGTTTCCATTTTTCTTTTAACTTTGCATATCGTTAACATATCTATTGATCCTGTGATTTCCATTATTCCATGACTTTTCCTTCTTGGTGTTGCAATTGCAATGTTGACGAGTGTATGTCATTGCTTAATAAGAAATACTACATTTAACAACTGTGAAACTTTTAGGTTATAGCCACACAGTCAGGTTTCCTGATGCAGTTTTGGTATCAGAATAAAAATAAAAAAAAATAGTATGAAAGCAGCATGGAGGATCTTAGTTATGAAGAAAGATTAAAAAAATTGAATTTATTTAGTCTAAGGGGGGACATGATTAAGGGTCCATTTACACGTGCGTGTGTGTTTTGCGGATCTACGGATCCGTGGATCAGCAAAACACGGACATCGGCGATGTGCGTTCCGCATTTTGCGGAACGCACATCACCGGCACTTAATAGAAAATGTCTATTCTTGTCCGCAATTGCGGACAAGAATAGGACATGTCCTATTTTTTTCGGGATCGGAATTGCGGACCCAGAAGTGCGGATCCGCATATAAATGAATGGGTCCGCAATTCCGTTTTGAAAAATGCGGAACGAAATTTCGGACGTGCGAATGGACCCTAAGTATGTAAATGGGTCATACAAAAAACACGGCGAAAAGCTGTTGCATGTAAAATGTGCTCAAAAGACAAGGGGGCACTGCCGATTTGAGAGGAAAAAGTTCAGTCTCCGGAAGCGTCAAAACGTCTTTACTGTAAGAACTGTGAAGCTGTGGAATAGATTTCCTTAGGATGTGGTCACAGCAGGAACAGTGGACAGTTTCAAAAAGGGTTAAGACAAATTCTTAAAAGTAAAAAACATTAATTCTTATGAAAACATGTAGAAATCTGAGACTTAATTCCTTTTGGGATTCGCATCCCCACCTATCCATTGGTTGAACTTGATGGACGTATGTCTTTTTTCAACCGTATTAACTATGTAACTATGTATCTCTCCTTTATACTTTCTCTCCTTTTATGATTCACAGGGGTGCACCTAGCCTTTCTGCTACCCGAGGCAAAGACTGAAACGGTGCCCCCCCAAAATGCAAATTTCTTAACCTACCGTATTTTTCGCCCCATACGGTATATGGAAGCGCTCATTAGTACCAGAGGACCAGGAAGCGGTGAAGGCTCTGTACTCACTGCTTCCTGGTCCTTGGCTGTCAGCTGTGCAGTGGCTGCGTACAGCGTGAGGGCGCTCTATGACCTCATGCTATGCATGCCGGTTCACAGCACATCCAGCGGCAGGATGAAGAGGATCGAGCTGGAGGAGAGGAGCGGCGGCGTCTGGAGCGGGAAAGGTAAGTGCTTTTTTATTTTATTCCATATAAGGCTGATGGGGGCTAATATAAGGCTTCTAGTGGCTGATTGTCACGGATGTAGTAGGGGAGAGCACCAAAAGACAACAAGAAGAAAGGGAAAATACACTAGGCCTCACCACTAGGGAAGGAAAAGGGTCACCATCTATAAAACCCTGCTTCTGGCCCTAACTCCTATCCGTATGGACACCTCCCGATGGTAGAGATGCCCATACACAGGAACCTAGAATACCCTGGTGGCCCTCGGATGTCCTAATGGTAATTACAGGGCAGAGACAACCCGCTCCTTCCCTGGTGAAGGAACCAGCGTCTCGCTGAGGCCTAGAAAACAACAAAGGTGGGGGGAATACAAAATACAACAAGCGGAACACTTAACTTCTGAGGCTGATGGATGATGGATGAACAGGACTTCAACTAGAACCACACTCCAGCTCTTTCAAAAACCAAATGAAGCTATTAGCCAAGTGACCACACCCAGTCAGGGAGTTAACCCTTACAGCACCAGACAGAGGGAGGCTACAACTTAAAGGGGAAGTGCACACACAAGCATACTAAACCACACGTTACCACCGGCAACAGCATGCGTGGCAACCATGTCACAGCAATCACACAGAAGGCCGAGACACTGCCACCGCATGCTCTCACAGTGAAACGTTGCCGCGGGCAACCGCAAGTGTGGTAACAGTGTCACAGCGCAAACCAAAGGCCGTGACACTCCCACCGCTCAAAGCCCCCTAACAAAAAAAAGGGAAACTAAACAGAAAACTTAAAAAAAACAACAGGACTGGGGAAGGGGGGAATAACAGGATCAGCGTCAGTGCAAGCAAGTCTCTAAAAGACTGCTGTCAGCCCCCGAAACCAGGCAGCCAGTCACCATACAGCTCAGAGAGACCACACTGAACACTGTGTCCACCTCAGACCCAGTTTACACAAGGTCGCTGCCAGCAAGCATTCCCAACCAGCAAACAGCCAGTAAACCACAGGAATGCAGCCAGCACACAACACAAGCACCTGAACCACTGAGACATGGACAAGGGGAAGTAAGAATATTCAGCGTCAGAGCAAGGATGTCTCTCTAAGACGGCTGACAGCCCCTGGAGCAACACACAGGAACCAGGGCACCAGCCACCAAACAGCGCAGAGAAACTGCACTGAACACTGCGTCCACCTCAGACACGGTTCACACCAGGTAGCTGCCAGCATGCATCCCCAACCAGCACACAGCCAGTACACCAAAGGAATGCATCCAGCACACAATACAAGCAGCTGAACCACTGAGCAATGGACGAGGAGAAACGCAAACACCAGTGACGGTTCACACCTACTGCAACCACCTGTCACAGGGAATCGCACTGTTAACAGTGTCTCACCTTTCACCCTCCCTCCGGAGGATAAGCATGTACGCCAGAAAATGGCAGGCGACACATGCTGGGCCCTCTTCCAAAGGCTCCAAGCAAGGAGGCTTTGTGGTCATACTGTCAAGGTGGGGAGTGGGGTAAACCCCCCCACCATACAATGTTATCCTGGTGTCTCCTTCCCTTCCTGTCCCTATTTGTATGGAGTGGGTTATGTTCAGGGTGTTTGTATGTTTAGTTTGGTGTTACATGTCTGGTGGTGTTTGGTGTCCAGCATGTTTACTAGACATTCACCTGTCTCATGTTTATTGCAGCTATGGGTGTCCTGGGTTCCTGTGTGGTTTGTGGTGTGTGCTGTGTCCTTTAATGTTGGTGTGGACAGCAGCACTAGTGCACGGGTTACAGTCAGTGTGTCTGTGGCAGGTGTGTTATTGGTTTCGCTTACCTGCCATCACCTTATGCTGTATGTGTTCCCCTCTACCTGCTTCTAGGCCTTTAGAGACTCCTGTTCCACCGTGTTGTGGATGAACAGGTCGTCTCTCCCCTGCTCCTAAGTGAGGGATTTCCCGGGGCGACTCAGGATATTAGGTATTCAGGGTATTAGCTGTCCCACCATCAGGGTCCGCTCATATGGTTAGGAGTTAGGGAGAGGATTACCGATGCAATAAGAGGTGACCTGCTCCCTGATCCCGGCGTCCTGGTCTAGTTGCTACCACTATCCTTCTTACATTGTATGGTGGGGGTTTCCCCCACTCCCCACCGTGACACTGATATAACATGGCTGGGGGCTGGTGAGGGGCAATGGGGTTGATATAACGCTGCTGTGGGCTGGCGACAGGCAATGGGGGCTGATATAATGCTGCTCGGGTGCTGGTGAGAGGCAATGGGGGCTGACATAAAGCTGCTGGGGGCTGATATGAGGCAGCTGGGGGCTAATGAGAGGTAATAGGGGCTAAAGAGAGGCTGCTGGGGGCTGGTGAGAGGCAATGGTTGCTGGTGAGAGGCATATGGGGGGCTGATGAGAGACATGGGGCTCTTATCTGAGGTCTGATTGAGGGTCATTCACATTAGGGTCTGATTGGGGGTCTGACCTGTGGTCTTATTAACATTGGGGGTCTTTTTGGAGGTGTCAGCTGAGGTCTGATTAATATTGGGGTTCTGATTGGTGGTCTGTCCAGAAGTCTAATGAAAAATATATTTTTTCTCATTGTCCTCCTCCAAAACCTAGGTGCTTCTTATGGGACTTTGCGTCTTATATGGCAAAAAATACGGTAACCCTTTGCCACAATGAAAGCGCTCATTGCGCATGGCCCTTCCGCTGCCCCCTCTTTCCCCTACCTGGTGCAGCCTGAGGCCTCACTTGGCCTTATTGGTGGTGCACCCCTGATGATCCACTCCTGATTTTGGGTTCCAAAACTGCATCAAGAAAACTGACTGTGTGGTCTTACTCTTACATCTTATTTGAAACAAAATATATAAAAGAAAACTTAAAATCAAATATATGAAGCATTTCAAATAGAGCACAAACTGATATAGAAAATAAATGCATTCCAGATATCAGTGGCTTCCAGTAATTCTTTACAATGGTGTATTTTCCCTTGCAATGATTAATGAAGACTCAAACAAATCCATTTATATGCAAATGTAAAAAATATTACTATACAAATGTCTGCACTAACCATTCTGTAGGAAGAGAATACAGCAGCCAGGAATGCCAACGTCAGGAGGAGGAACACAACATAACTTATTGCCTCGCTCTGCTTGCTGATTTTGCTTTCGCCGTTTGTTAAGAACCTCTTTTATATGTTTTTTTTTGTTGCATCTGAACTTTTCATTTGCTGTTTTAAAATGATCATCATTCGAAAACTTGAGATTAAAAGTGTGCTAAATTTGGAGAGACCAAGAATCTGTTGACGATGTCTGATGTATATAGGGCAGTGATGGCTAACCACCGGCACTCCAGCTGTGGTGAAACTACTACTCCCACCATGCTTTATTCATTTCTATGGAGTTCTGAGAACAGCCAAGCAAGTGTACATCATGGGAGTTGCAGTTTTACCACAGCTGGAGTGCCGGATGTTAGCCATCACAGGTATAGGGTATGGCCATGAATGGTGGGTCCGCAGTGGAAAATCCGCTGTGCATCTTGCACAAATCTGCAGTGGTAAAATCCAAATGAAATTGTACTGCACTGCAAAGGGTGAAATCTGCGGCGGATATCCACTACACAAATCGACATGCTGCGGATCTTAAATCTGCACCCCCTGTCAAGCAATGTGCAGATTTGATTGTGGAAACTTCACAGCATGTCTTAAAAAAAAATAAAAAATTCTAATCCGCTTTGATGCTGCTGCTGTAAATGCAATTTGTGGTCCACAGCACAGGCATGGGCTTCACATGGTCGTGTGAACGAGCCCTAACGCTGGGTTCAGACCTGAGCGTTCGGGATGTCACGCTCTGTATGCGCGATTGTACCGGCGTTTGCAATCGCGCATACAGAGACAAGTAAACGGCCATTGTTGCGCGTTCCCGGAAGTCTATGTACGGGAACGCGCGACAAGACGCCCCAAAGAAGCTCATGTACTTCTTGGGGCGTCGAGCATTTTACAGCCCGATCGTACGCGCTGTAAAACGCTCAGGTGAGAACCATTCCCATAGGGAATCATTGGTTCTTGCCTGTTGCGCGTTTTACAGCGCGTAGGAACGCGCTGTAAAATGCTCAGGTGTGAACCCAGCCTAAGGCCTCTTGCACACGACCGTAAGGCTTTTTCAGTATTTTGCGGTCCGCAAAAAACAGATCCGCAAAAAGTACAGATGACGTCCATGTGCATTCCATTTTTTGCGAAACGGAACAGCTGGCCCCTGATAGAACAGTACTATCCTTGTCCGTTATGCGGACAATAATAGGACATGTTCTATCTTTGAATGGAATGGAAAAACAGAAATACAGAAACGGAAGGCATATAGAGTACCTTCCATTTCTTTTGCGGATCCATTGAAATAAATGGTTCTGCATACGGTCCGTATATGGAACGTAAAAAACGGAACGTAAACTGAAAAAAAAAAAAACGTTTGTGTGCAAGAGGCCTAAATCCTGACAGAATAACAATAGGGTATTTTATGTTGCATTGGTAGAATAATGAAAGCGGTGCAGTTTTTAAAATCCATGGCACGTTCATGATTGCTGCAGAGTACACACAGAAGAGGAGCCGATTGTCTCCACGGAATTACAATTTGGCTAATCCGTGTGCGATTCCGTGGCAGAAATCCAAGTTTCAGCTATAGAATCCGAATGTAGATTTGCTTATTGCGAATCCGTGCTGCATGAACCTGAGAGATTGCCTAAAGGTACAGTGCGTTCACAGGTCGTAGATTTATAGCAGATTTTCGGTTCACATTCTGCACAAAGAACCCAGAACAAATTTACAGCACAATACTAGTAAAACCCGTTAACGCATTATTTCACGGTATAATTGAAGGGCATGCTGCAGATATTGAAATCCCTAGCATGCCTACTAAGTTCTCAATTTCCTAAGCATTTTTCATTTTTATCAGGGATTTTACCCTTGGTAATGTAAATGGTGAAATCTACTGTAAATTCATGTTACAGGTGGTCTCAACATATGCTAGCTCAGTTAGAAATTGGCTTTCAGAGGGTCGCTATGCCCCGTCCACAAGTGCTTGTTCTGTTAGTTCGGTAAAAGTTTCTTTACAGTAGAAATACATTTTTGAACTTATTTCCCTAAGTCTTACGAGACTTTGCGAAGTAATAACTTTGGCTCATCGGAGCCAATACATTCTAATACTGTATAGAGCTCCCGCTCCGTACAGTATTCTAACAAAGTTTTATGCGAATCGACTTTGGATGTTTCATGAAGACCTTCAGAGACAGAGGAGGACATTCTGAAGACTTTAGCCTTGGGTGCCAAGTGAGCTTGTCCCACTGTTAACATCCGTTATTTCTCTTCGTCCTCTACCTTTCAGTATATTTTTGGGTCAGTTCATACAAAAAAGGCATTCAGTGAGTCCTAACAGTCCTTATAATGAACACATTGTTTAGATAGGGCAATACAACCATCAATCTTAGTTGTATGGCCCTTTTTCAGTACACCTGTGGTCGGCAGTCTAAAAGGCTGTTAATCAGTGGTTAAACTGCAACGCCCATGAACTCTTGACTTTTAGCATAAGCTGAACAGTATTGTACACGACAATTGTAGAATAGGGTGGGGACCACTGAAGATCAAATGTTTAGTTTTTCTTCCATAACTGCTTTATTAATATTCAATGGTCTTTACTAGACTTCTGGCTATTTAGTGGACAAATGAGGCCCTGTATTCAGTTCTGGAAGTAGAGGGCCCTCAGTAAGGAATATATGAGTGGAAATTTCTAGTTCTGTTAATGGCTGGACAATGACTTTAAAGTGGGTTTTCGGAGTCTAGATATCAGATGGTTGAGGGTCTGATTCCTGGCACCCCCACCAATCAGCTGTTTTCCAAAGCTGCCGATGCCAGAAATAACACTTACCGTAGGCCTCTTGCACACGGGTGCGTTGCGGGAAAATGCGCGATTTTTCTGCGCGAGTGCAAAACATTGTAATGCGTTTTGCACTCGCGTGAGAAAAATCGCGCATGTTTGGTACCCAGACTGTGGTGACGTCAGATCACATGCTCCAATCCCATGGTCCATCACCGTGGTGATGAAGCATGTGATCTGACATCACCACAGGTCCTTTAGCCCACAGCTCATCATTCAAGAAGTAAAGAGACCGGGAACTACGCAATCAAGAGGAGAAGGTGAGTTAACTTTTTTTTTTTTTTTTAACCCCTCCAGCACTATTATACTATGCATTCTGTATTCAGAATGCTATTATTTTCCCTTATAACCAGGTTATAAGGGAAAATAATACAGTGAATAGACTGTCACCTAGCAACCATGTGTGAAAATCGCACCGCATCCGCACTTGCTTGCGGATGCTATGCGATTTTCACGCACCCCATTCACTTCTATGGGGCCTGAGTCGCATGAAAATCGGACAATATAGAGCATGCTGCGATTTTCACTCAACGCACAAGTGATGCGTGAAAATCACCGCTCATGTGCACAGCCCCATAGAAATGAATGGGTCCAGATTCAGTGCGGGTGCATTGCGTTCACCTCACGCATCGCACCCGCACGGAAAACTCGCTCGTGTGAAAGGGGCCTTAATGGATGGAGCCAGAAGCAGAAGTTCCACCCACTGTGTAGCTTCTAGCAGGCTCAGCGTCCATTGAAGGTATTATGAGCTGCAGTACATGGGGTGGCTACTACACTTTCTTGCTTTTTGCTTCCAGCTCCGTCCACTGTGTCATTTTTAGAACTCAGGGGTGGGAAAAAAAACTGATGATTTGTGGGGGGTGCTTGGTATCGGACCCTCACCAATCTGATATTGATGGCCTATCCTGGGGCAGGTATTAATTGTCTGCAGGACTAGGAACATACAACAGGAGGAGCAATCTTTAAGAAATAATGCAAAGAACACATATGTTAATTTGCTTCTGATCACTTCCATTTTCAGCTGGCAGACATCTGAAGAGGCGAGATTTAGCCAATGGGGTGCTGCTTGATCAAAGAGAGAGGAGCTTGACATTCTTTTTCTTCTATTGCAGACAGCACAGTGAGGAAAAGCTCCAAGATTGTGGGAGGGAAAGAGGAGGAATGGCTGATCGCTTGGGACACATAGAGAAGAATAGATTTCTTGCAGTACTACCTGTTTTACATTTAGTGATCCTTTAAAATTGAAGCCTTAAAAGGGGTTGTCCCATTAAAAACAATTATCATCTATCTACAGGACAACGGGATGTTTCTGATTAGGGAGGGTAGGTGTGACCAATCAAGACAATGTGACCCTCTGTTTGAATGGACTGGTGGTCAAGCATGCTCACTGCTGCTCTATTCATCTCTATGGGACTGCTGGAGATAGCCAAGCGCTTCTACTGTCTCTGTCAGTCCCACAGGGTGAAACGGACCACTGCTCCATTCAAACAGAGAAACACAGGGCCCCCATTCTTGAGACTGATTGATCTGATAGTGATGGCCTACCTTGATAGGCCATGAGTATATAAATCCCGTAATACCCCTTTAAGGACTTGGAGGCATTTTGATATCCAAATTTGGCTGTCACAGTTCACAATTCAATAATTCAGTGTTTGCATATATCTTAGCGCCCACAGAGTGCTCCTTCATCTTCGTTTCTAACCAGTAACATGAATCCTCAGACGTACATAAGAAAGGAAACATATAAGCTCAAGAAATTCTTTATTTACAAACATTTAAAAATTATTTTACACCGGTGACAACATTCCGCAGACGTAACAGGTGTCTCAACATTACATTGAGAAAGTGAAAGAAACACATTTAATGACAAAAAACTATTATGCTCTTAAAGGGGTACTAGGCATTAGCAAACCCAAACCTCACCGGGAATAACTGGGAGCGAACCATAACGGACTATAACAGAATTCGATGACGGAATGCAAATTGGAAGCCTTTAAGAGGCATTCCGTTTCGGTCCGTCATAATAGAAGTCTATGGGCAGCATAAAGGATCCGTCTGATTTCCATTATGCAGGACTTTGTTTTCAGTCCTGCATAACAAAAACCATTATGCTTGGCCATAGACTTCTATTATGACGGATCAAAACGGAATGCCTCTCAAAGGCAACGGATTTCCTTCACTACCCGAACCCTGTGAGGTTCGGGTTCTCTCATCCCTAAAGGGGTTGTCTGAGATTAGATAAAAGAAAAAAAAGCTCTGCTTATTTTCCAGATATAGCGCCACTCTTGTACAGAGGCTGTGTATGGTATTGTAGATCAGCTCTATTCCTGTGCAATACCACAGGAATCCAAAGAGTAGGATGACGCTGTTTCTTGAAAAACTGAAGATCTTCATTTTTAAATCTCTAACAGCTCCTTTGATGTGCATTTTGCAGGAAAGTCACAGACAATGGAAATGTTACTTACACAATATTCATGATTGGCACAAGCTGAGCAAATCTGTCTAGAGCCGTAAAAAGAAAACATCTGACATCAGTATCAACATAAAAGCTGTAATAATAGCCAGGCCGCACAATTCATGAACACATTTTATTGTTTTATTCCCACCTGGAAAATAACTGACTGAAATGTGTTCTTGTAATATAAATGATATTTCTGGTATAATGTTTGAGAAGAAAAGGGGCCTTAATGTAACTAATGCAAACGTGCCTCAATCTACAGCAAGCCGGTTATATATCTGGGGTGAAGGGCAAGCAATTATTTATGCTGTACACATCCATTCCCCTCAGGGTTTATGCTCTCATCATAATACTTGTGGTACTGAACACAGAGTAGATCTGTATGTACTAGAGTATCTTGATTAGATCATACCCCAAGAGAGCTATTTGTACCACGTTGACACTAAAAGGTAAAACTGCAAACGCAGAAGGAAAAGAAATAGTTTTCCAGTATAAGATACAATTGCACCGGAAGTATCCAAGACACTTCTGATCAGTCCTAAAGATCTACGACCCACTTCAAGTCCTCAAGACCTACAGTATACAAAATAGTCACTGCTGCTTGCGGTCAGAAGAGTTTAAAGTGGATCTCTGTCATATGGTTTTTAGATCCAGAATTGTGTACTGACTCATATTGTTTTAAACTTTTAAATTTAAACGAGTTATCGGACCTAGGAGCTGACAATCCCATTGGTGGAAATCGGAGTAAAAACTCAGCTGCTGTGTTCCCAGCCACTGTAGCCAATCAGTGTCCTCAGCGGTGGTCACATGTGCTAGAACGACAAGTCACTAAGTCACTAGCAGCGACTTGCTATTTTGATGCATTACCTCTAAGGCCAGTGATTGACCAAGGTGGTCAATGGACCAAGCCACTTCTGGACCATTGCTGGGAGCAGAGCAGTGGTGCAGGGAAAGGTGGGACTGTGGACAGGGGAGTTTTTTATTTTTTTTAATGAACACAGGTTGCCACCACTGGGGTTGTCGACATCTATGTTAGACTGCCTCTTTAATATAAATGTATCTGCAGTAAGTTCTTATGTTCCTTCTAGTGGTGGTGGCAGGTAGTCAGTACCATTCAACTCTAGGTCTATGTCAGGGGAACTGGAGCTCTGTACACAGAGCTTGGCCACTATAAAGATGGCGTTCTGGCAGAATCGTCATGCTATAATAAGCTTTATAATTTATAATTTAAGTAAATATAATTTTTTTCATGCAGGTATATCATGATGCCACCATCAGGGTGTCATGCTCCAATGATACAAGCCAAATGAACTCTCTGGGGGTCATTTACCTAAGACCGGTGATTCACACAACAGTCTAAGACCTCTTCCACATGTCAGTAAATTGTGAATGCGTGCTGTCCGTCTTCTCCATGGACAGCACATATATGTGTTGATTCTAATGTGTTTATTCACACATTTTCCATAGACTGTCTTGGCACTAATATCATCATGGATATGGATGTGTGAAAGAGGCCTTAGTAAAAGACAGCTGGAGTAAGATGTAGCCAATTTATTAAGAGGCTTACACCTCTGTCATATCTGTGCTGTCCGTATCCGTATGCCAGCTAGATGCTGGGAGTAGATTTCCGTTTTCTGGCATAACTTATTGGAAATATATTGGGCTTTGGTGGCCACACCCTCTATCACTAAGCCCTGCCCACTTTTTTTAAAAAAAGTGGCAAGACAAGCGAGAAAAATAAAAGGCTGTAAAAAGCCCCTTGCACCAAATTTAGCAATTTTATTTAGGCCAAAACCCGGTATAAAGCCTTTGTTAAATGACCTCCAATATCTCCAAACCAAAGAATCAAACGCAAGAATTTGGTGGGTATAAGAGTCAGTATCTTACGCTCTGTGGCATGGTAGACATCCCTAGTGGATTGCTACGTCTACAAAGTCCGATCGTGTACATTAGCCTGCACCTCTGTGCCTTAGGACATTGTCCCTCAACATTCCTAAGCCAAGCATCTACTCAAATAAATTACTTTAAAGTACACTGTGCTGCACCTATAAAAAGTACAAGATGAGGACAGTGCGAGTACCCTCTAAAGACGTCACGTACCGCAGGCTGAGAACCTAGGAGGCAGGCAATAAATAAAGTCTTCAAATCTAATATTATTACATTATGTTATATATAATAAAAATACAAAGCTCCCAATGAAAATGTGATACCAAGTACATATTACAGATATATTTGTATGCAAAATGTATTCTTATATTTTTATTCAATCCTTTCGGCTATTAAAAATATCCACTCTGGAAATGAATGAAAGTAGATATTTGTTTATTTTATATCATATAAAAACATAAATATATATATATTTAATATATATTTACTTGTATAAATTTAGCTTAATGTGTGTTAAAATACTAACCAAAGGTACAAGGGACGATATTTGTGTAAATGGAAAAAGCTAAGTGTAAAGAAACAATCGGTTTTATATGCCCATTTTCAAATACACCATTGGTCTATTCTAAATAGAGGAGAGCTTTTATTATTAACCTTTGTCTATTAGTCACTGCTGAAAACCTCTATAAAGAGCGTCCCTCTCTTTGGAGGACCTGGCACGCTGATCAATACAGTTGTTTCAATGAGTAGCATTTTATGCTGTGGTGGTGATGCAGAGGAAATAAAGGCTATATGGACACCTTTCCGCAAATTATTTTTGCTGTCATTTTCTTCCTAAATGCAAAATAAAGCCGCTTCCCATATTGACTTCATTAAAAATTGTCCTATCATTTTGCTGCTGCAGAGTGTGTGTGAGACCTTCACCTAGCTGCTGGCACTTCTGAATATGGCATATATACATCAGAGCTCTGTTTCTGGTTCTTATGACTCTCTCTGCTCTCCCCCTCCCTTCTCTCTGTTAGTGATAGCAGCGGGGAGAAGGTTGTACATGGCAGATGTATGTGGAGAGGGGAGAAAGAATCCAAGGAAGGCAGCTCACATAGATTGTATATAAGAAGGAAGCCGGCAAATAGTGCACTTCTTTTTTTTTTACCCAAGGTAACTATTATATATTATATAATATATTCCTTGTCAAAGGTGTCCATAGCCCGTAGACATTTTTGCCAGGATACACTTTTTTTTCCAGGTCCTTCCTGAGGTTACAGCTACTGTTACTGCAGGGTGCCACAGTGTTGGAATAGCTGGTGCTCATCTTATCACTGGGGACTCTTTTAACAAAGGAATGTTGTAAAAAGCAGGCAACCTCTTTAACAGTAAAGACTGATATCATTAATTTAATTATTTACATTAAAAGTCACACATGTATGAGTAAAGCACGAGTGCAAATGTACTCGCATATACATCCATTTTAGTACAGACAAATAATCAAGATGCACACAACCCAAATGCCATTGGAACAAATGACCGATTCATAAAAAAAATGGCTCATACAAATTTACATATGTGTACAATTTCTTAATGCTCTTTCCAAACTTTACCACAACTGGCCCAAAGAATATTTATAATATGAACAGAACACTCTAAAAATTGTGAAAAAATAAGAAAAAACACATTTACAACCTAAATAATAAAACAATGTTGTAATACAATTTGAAAACATGAGAGAAAATATAAAGTCAACATTTCTTCAAGCTTTTGTGTACTGTTAAATAAATGTTATTCTCTTCTCACAATGCCCAGGATTATACCTGCAGAACAGATAAACAGGAAAAGGTATTAAAAAATGAAAATCTCTCACTTAGTGGATTCTACATATTACGTTTTTATTTACAGTATAAGTTACTCTCAGTTGACATATATGAAACTTTGTAATATATATGTGTTTAGGGGCATCTTCTTCACCTTCCAGAAGCCGGTTGTTCTCCTTTTCGTACCTGCAAGATCTCTGTAAATGCTCAGAAACTCTCCTCAGTCCCCTAAGAAGTCTAGGGTGAAACAGTAAAAGACTGAGGAGAAGGGTCTCACTGCAGTTTCTCATGGTATTAGTGAAACAGCATAAATAAGAGAGAAGGAAAAGCAGCATGGGGATGACATTTTCAAAGGGGGTTTCTGGCTGTTAAATATTAATCTGTAGGATAGGTCACCATTATCAGATAGGTAGTGGTCAGACTCCTGACACACCTGACGAACAGCTGTTGGAAGGTCTATGGTGCTGGAGCAAGTACTGTGACCTCTTTGGTGGCCTGTGACATCACATTCACCGGTAACATGGCCTTTCTGAAACTCAGTCCAAGTGAATGGAACTGAGCTGCAATACCAATCACAGCCACTATAGAATATATGGCACTGTGCTTGATGTACTATGAAGAGTGCCTCCAGCCTGAGGACATTTCTTCAATTATTAACTCCTGGAAAAACCCCTTTGCTGTTTCCCGTACATGAGCTCAAATGTTCCCATATTCCCTGCTGGCCCAATGCCTACTGGTGAATTGCCCTGTGGAAATGTAATCTGCATACCTGACACTGTACTATTACTTAAAGGAATTGTCTCATGTAGAAAACTGCCCAGATGCCCTATTGACAGGGGTGCACCACCAATGAGGCAAGGTGAGGCGATCTGCTGGAGCAGAAATGAAATATTTAAAGTTGATGTGAATAAACCTGGGGTGCATTGAAAACCATTGCATTATGGGAGCTCATCCTAGCTGCAATGGACGAGTCTGGTATCAGGAGTAGAACAGGATGACATAAAACATTTAGAAAGTTAATGGTAGGCTTTTTACTATATAAACCATGAACCGGTGCTCAGACATAAACCCATGCCTGAGGTAACCAGTCCACTAAAGCACATTAAGCATCCGTCTTTGTCAATGACAACAAAAATCCTTTCTTTTCAAAGTACACGAGGCGACGTGATTACTTGAAGACCCTCATGTCCATAATAGCAAGGTACTTCTAAATGCATTACACATAAGATGGCAGTCATTAAAGTAAATGGATCTCCACATCTGCTATTCAGAGTCATGGCAAACAGTCAATTTTCTGATTCCCGTTTTAATATGTTGTCATTTATCTGCTTTTTGAATAGACAAGATGAGGCTTTTATCATTAGGGAGATGGATTTTACAATTATATTTGTTTGCCACAGAATAGGAAGGTCCTGTGCTCATAATCTTCTTACGTTCTGATATTTCTAATTTCTTCTGCTGTATTCATATTATTGTAGGGGAAAAAAATGGGAAATAACACCATTACGTGTTTTTTTTTGTCTCAAAAGTAAGTACATTCGTGTGTATCATTTAGGTTTTACGTTCAAATTCTGTGTTGAATTTGATAATTTATCATAGTTTTCTAGCTATATTTTTCTTACACATTTTCGGCTTTCCACGGTCATAATTCTCACTACATGCAGCCACCACTAGGGGGAACGTACAGAATATGGGTTGGACTCCATGCAGCATGGTGCCAAACTCTCTCTAGTGGTGGCTTTAGGAAGAATGAAGACATTTTATCCTTTAGCGTCATGGCTCCCTATAGTTAATATGGCCCTTTTTTTTTTTCTAAGATTCAGCATCTTTTATGCAGCAAGCAATTTTAGGGAATGTACAATGATCTATTTAAACACAAGAATGTTAATCTGGATGATACATTTAGGGAGTTATATATTTATATCTTCATATAAAAGCCACTTACTCAGTGGTAAATAGCATCTTTAGTTGCTCTTTTTTGTGCAAACTCCAACATATTATTTAGCAATCTAATATATAAAGCTGAGTGTATGTGTGTATGTCCGCTAAATGAATCCGCACTGTCGCATTTACAATAACAAAATTTGGCACACGGGTACATCAGGTGTCCGGGAAAGTTTTAAACCAGGTCTCAGTTCTCTAGGACGTACCGTTCCTGAGATATTCCCCAAAAATGCACAAGCCAATAGAAGCTTGGTGACATGATAATTATCATCCAATAGAAGCTTGCAGGCCCTTAGTCTCCACATACACACAGTTTTACACCAGGTTTCCATAACAACCTAGCCATTTTTCTTCAGTGCTGTAGGTCAGCTTTATAGGGGCAGGGTACTGTGGATGACATTGTTAAGGAAGCTGAGTGCTGTGGAGGTCACAGTTCAGGGGCAGGTAGAGTGGCCATTCAGGCAACCCTCAAAAGAAAGATTTAAAAACCCTGCCCCCAGGTGCCTCTAAGTCAAGCCCCCCGACCTGGTTAGTTCACACCCCCTCCCACTTCGCAGCCGATGGGGATTGAAAAAATGGAGGTAAAAATTAACTTCTGTCAACTGCAGGGGTGGGAGGGAGGGTGCAACCCACGCTCAGACAGCACAGTGCTGCTGCCTGAGAGAGAGCTGTTCAAAAGGACATCCCTGTGTCCATACAGGCCCTGCGCCGGACGGAGGAGAGTGAGTCTGAAATCCGGACTGTCCGGTCTAAAACTGTACCTCTGGCCACCCTGGGGACAGGGTGCTGTGGAGGTCACAGTTAAAGAGGACCTTTCACTAGACTAAAACATCTAAACTAACTATACAGACACGGAGAGCGGCGCCCAGGGATCTCCCTGCACTTACTGTTATACCTGGGCGCCGCTCCGTTCTCCTGGTATAGCCTCCGGTATCTTCATAGTTAGGCTCCACCCAGGGGAACCTGTCGGCGTCTCATTCTCCCATGCTGCAGCGCTGGACAATCGCAGTGCTCAGCTCATAGCCTGAGAGGCTTTTTTTTCTCTCAGGCTATGAGTGCTGCGATTGGCCAGCGCTACAGCATTGGAGAATGAGACGCCGGCAGGTTCCCCTGGGTGGAGCCTAACTATGAAGATACCTGAGGCTATACCGGGAGAACGGAGCGGCGCCCAGGTATAATAGTAAGTGCAGGGAGATCCCTGAGCGCCGCACTCCATGTCTGTATGCTTAGTTTAGATGTTTTATTCTAGTGAAAGGTCCTCTTTAAGGGGACAGTCCGCTATGGAGGTCAGTGTTAAGGGGCAGATTGCTGTAGAGCCCATTGTTAAGGGGATGGGGTGTTGTGGAAATCACTGTTAAGGAGATGTCCTTTTGAATAGTTCACTCTCAGACAGCAGCACTGTACCTAGAACTTAATTTTTAACTTAATGTTTTCAATCCCTGTTGGCTGAGCAGTGGGAGGGGGCATGGCCTAATCTGATTGGGGGCATGTCCTTTGAACAGCTCACTCTCAGACAGCAGCACTGTACCTAGAACTTAATTTTTTACTTAATGTTTTCAATCCCTGTTGGCTGAGCAGTGGGAGGGGGCATGGCCTAATCTGATTGGGGGCATATCCTTTTGAACAGCTCACTCTAAGACAGCAGCACTGTGCTGTCTTAGTGTGAGCTGCAGGGAGAAAGTCACCGTCCCTCCCACTCCTGCAGCTGACAGAAGTTGATTTTTACCATCATTTTTTCAATCCCTGTCAGCTCAGGAGTGTGAGGGGGTGTGGCCTAACCAGATCAGGGCATTGCTTAGTGGGACCTAGGGGCGCGGTTTTAAGTTAGTCTTTTGAGGGTGGACACATTGTGGCAGGGGGCGTGTCTGCAAAAGTGACGCCCCTCTAGGCACCTTACTGGCTCATTTGCATACCAAATAAACTGGATTTTTAGCGAATAAAAACATCTATTGCTGGAACAAAGGCACATCTTGAAATAAGGTACTAAGTGCTATTAGGCTATGGCTTTACATCAATAGCGATTATGCTAGTGACCGATCTCCTTTACAGGGAGTGCAGAATTATTAGGCAAATGAGTATTTTGACCACATCATCCTCTTTATGCATGTTGTCTTACTCCAAGCTGTATAGGCTCGAAAGCCTACTACCAATTAAGCATATTAGGTGATGTGCATCTCTGTAATGAGAAGGGGTGTGGTCTAATGACATTAACACCCTATATCAGGTGTGCATAATTATTAGGCAACTTCCTTTCCTTTGGCAAAATGGGTCAAAAGAAGGACTTGACAGGCTCAGAAAAGTAAAAAATAGTGAGATATCTTGCAGAGGGATGCAGCACTCTTAAAATTGCAAAGCTTCTGAAGCGTGATCATCGAACAATCAAGCGTTTCATTCAAAATAGTCAACAGATTCGCAAGAAGCGTGTGGAAAAACCAAGGCGCAAAATTACTGCCCATGAACTGAGAAAAGTCAAGCGTGCAGCTGCCAAGATGCCACTTGCCACCAGTTTGCAACATCACTGGAGTGCCCAAAAGCACAAGGTGTGCAATACTCAGAGACATGGCCAAGGTAAGAAAGGCTGAAAGACGACCACCACTGAACAAGACACAACACAAGCTGAAACGTCAAGACTGGGCCAAGAAATATCTCAAGACTGATTTTTCTAAGGTTTTATGGACTGATGAAATGAGAGTGAGTCTTGATGGGCCACATGGATGGGCCCGTGGCTGGATTGGTAAAGGGCAGAGAGCTCCAGTCCGACTCAGACGCCAGCAAGGTGGAGGTGGAGTACTGGTTTGGGCTGGTATCATCAAAGATGAGCTTGTGGGGCCTTTTCGGGTTGAGGATGGAGTCAAGCTCAACTCCCAGTCCTACTGCCAGTTTCTGGAAGACACCTTCTTCAAGCAGTGGTACAGGAAGAAGTCTGCATTCTTCAAGAAAAACATGATTTTCATGCAGGACAATGCTCCATCACACGCGTCCAAGTACTTCACAGCGTGGCTGGCAAGAAAGGGTATAAAAGAAGAAAATCTAATGACATGGCCTCCTTGTTCACCTGATCTGAACCCCATTGAGAACCTGTGGTCCATCATCAAATGTGAGATTTACAAGGAGGGAAAACAGTACACCTCTCTGAACAGTGTCTGGGAGGCTGTGGTTGCTGCTGCACGCAATGTTGATGGTGAACAGATCAAAACACTGACAGAATCCATGGATGGCAGGCTTTTGAGTGTCCTTGCAAAGAAAGGCGGCTATATTGGTCACTGATTTGTTTTTGTTTTGTTTTTGAATGTCAGAAATGTATATTTGTGAATGTTGAGATGTTATATTGGTTTCACTGGTAAAAATAAATAATTAAAATGGGTATATATTTGTTTTTTGTTAAGTTGCCTACTAATTATGCACAGTAATAGTCACCTGCACACACAGATATCCCCCTAAAATAGCTAAAACTAAAAACAAACTAAAAACTACTTCCAAAAATATTCAGCTTTGATATTAATGATTTTTTGGGTTCATTGAGAACATGGTTGTTGTTCAATAATAAAATGAATCCTCAAAAATACAACTTGCCTAATAATTCTGCACTCCCTGTAAAGCTCACCTACAGCAGTGAAGAAAAATGGCTGGGTTGTTATGTGGTCAAACTGTGTGTATGTGGAGACTGGAGGACCTGAGAACTTCTATTGGATGATGCATTTCTTTTGAATATCTCAGGAACGGTACGTTCCTTCCCGGACACCTGATGTACCTGTGTGCGAAATTTCGTGATTTTAAATGCAACGGTGCGGATTCCTTTAGCGGACATACATACATACACATGCACATACACTCAGCTTTTTATAATATATAATTTTATTATTATATAAAATTATTTTGTAAAACATACCTGAAATCTGAATTCAGTTACTTGTATCTTCAATGTCTGATACATGATTTTCCATCTAAAAAAGCAGAAACATAAAGGGAAAAGATAAGATGAGCCTGGCCACAAAAAAGGTGTTTGTTTTTTTAAAGGATAACTGTCATATTTTTAATAAAAGTTAATCAGAAAGTTATGTGTACCCCAAAATGGCACCATTAAAAACTACAACTTGTCCTGCAAAAAAAATCAAGTTCTCATAAAGCTATATAGATGGAAAAATAAAAAAAGCTATAGCTCTTGGAACGCGACGATAAAAAAAAAGGAAGAAAAAAACTTGGTCAGTAAGGCCCAAAACAGACTGGTCAGGCTAAGGGGTTAAAGGCATAGTAATCTTGGTGTATGTAAACTTTTGACATTGCAGAAAGTAATAAAAATGCCTTCAAACATTTTCTCTCTCATTATTCTGTCATTTGGCAAATTATAATAATTATGGTAATCCTAAGGCTCCATTCAGACATCCGTAGTGCCGACACCCCCATATAAATGCCTATTATTGTCTGCAATTGCGGACAAGAATAGGGCATGCTATATTTTTTTCCGGAGCTTCGGACCGGAGGATCGCGGCCGCGCTCTGGAAATGCGGACAGGCATGTGACCTACATGAGTTACGCCCGCCGGCCTGCCTGCTAGCTGCTAGTGCTTACTACAGGAGCGTGACATGTGTACCGATAAGTACGGTACACATGGGGAGCAGGGGGAGCGCATCATTACTCAGTTTAGATATGATGATTAACACTACGTATAAAACAGTACATACTGAGCGGCGGGCCAGAGTACAGTGCCTGCACTGCCCGCCGCTCTCCCTGCCTTATCTAGCCTCTCCCTAGGAATCTGTGGATGGGATAATGTTTGGGGGGGGGGGGGAAGTCTCTAGATGGCATTGTGATGGGGGGATCTGTGTATGGGACTGTTATACATACAGTGTCATCCACAGATCCACCACCCCATAACAGTGCCATCCACAGATCCCCCCCACCATCATAATGCCATCCACAGATCCCCCCCACCATCATAATGCCATCCACAGATCCCCCCACCATCATAATGCCATCCACAGATCCCCCCAATCATAATGCCATCCACAGCTCCCCGCATAACAGTGATAGCAGTGCCACCCACAAATCCCCCACCTCATAACAGTGCATCATCCACAGATCCCCCAGAATAGTGTCATGCACAGACCGCTATTAGTTCAAACCCACCAAAAGCACACCTTTTGGTTAAAAAAATGTTTTTTTCCTTATTTTCCTCCTCAAAAACCTAGGTGCGTCTTATGGGCCGGTGCGTCTTATAGGGTGAAAAATACGGTATATAGTGTACAGTGCCTTGCAAAAGTATTCACCCCCCTTAACTTTTTCGTGTTTTGTTATGATACAGCCATAAATTCAATGTTTTGTTAATCAGAATTTTATGTGATGGATCAGAACATAATAGTCTAAATTGGTGAAGTAAAATGAGTAAAATATATACATAAAACTATTGTTTAGAAATAGAAAACAGAAAATTTTCATGTGCGTATGTATTCACCCCCTTTGTTAGGAAGCCCATAAAAAGCTCTGGTGCAAACAATTACCTTCAGAAGTCGCATAATTAGTGAAATGATGTCCACTTATGTGCAATCTAAGTGTCACATGATCTGTCATATACCTTTTTTGAAAGGCCCCAGAGGCTGCAACACCTAAGCAAGAGGCATTACTAACCAAACACTGCCATGAAGACCAAGGAACTCTCCAAACAAGTAAGGGACAATGTTGTTGAGATGTACATAGTCAGGGTTAGGTTATAAAAAAAATATCCAAATCTTTGATGATCCCCAGGAGCACCATCAAATCTATCATAACCAAATGGAAAGAACATGGCACAACAGCAAACCTGCCAAGAGACGGCCGCCCACCAAAAACTCACGGACCGGGGAAGGAGGGCATTAATCCGAGAGGCAGCACAGAGACCTAAGGTAACCCTGGAGGAGCTGCAGAGTTCCACAGCAGAGACTTGAGTATCTATACATGGGACAACAATAAGCCGTACGCTCCATAGAGTTGGACTTTATGGCAGAGTGGCCAGAAGAAAGCCATTACTTTCAGCTAAAAACAAAATGGCACGTTGTGAGTTTGCAAAAAGGCATGTGGGAGACTCCCAAAATGTATGGGGGAAGGTGCTCTGGTCTGATGAGACTAAAATTGAACTTTTCGGCCATCAAAGAAAACGCTATGTCTGGCGCAAAGCCAACACATCACATCACCCAAAGAACACCATCCCCACAGTGAAACATGGTGGTGGCAGCATCATGCTGTGCGGATGTTTTCCAGCTGCTGGGACTGAGAAACTGGTCAGAGTTGAGGGAAAGATGGATGGTGCTAAATACAGGGATATTCTTGAGCAAAACCTGTACCACTCTGTGTGATCTGAGGCTAGGACGGAGGTTCACCTTCCAGCAGGACAATGACCCCAAACACACTGCTAAAGCAACACTTGAGTGGTTTAGGGGAAACATGTAAATGTGTTGGAATGGCCTAGTCAAAGCCCAGATCTCAATCCAATAGAAAATCTGTGGTCAGACTTAAAGATTGCTGTTCACAAGCGCAAACCATTCAACTTGAAGGAGCTGGAGCAGTTTTGCAAGGAGGAATGGGCAAAAATCCCAGTGGTAAGATGTGGCAAGCTCATAGAGACTTATCCAAAGTGACTTGGAGCTGTGATTACCGCAAAAGGTGGCTCTACAAAGTATTGACTTTAGGGGGGGTCAGGACCGTTTCTAGGGGCGGGCGGGACGGGCGGCAGCCCGGGGCGCTGTCAGAAGCAGGGGGCGCCCGTTGAGGTAAAAAATAAAAAATAAAAATTTGGTTATGAAGGTAAAGGATCAGGCGGCCGGCCGGCGGCGCCCCTCATGCTGAGCCTCCTGAGCGGCCGGCTCAGTGCTGCGCAGCCTGCCTGCGCTGCAGACTGCTGAGTTGTTAATGTAGCGTGGCCGAGCTCTGTTCGGTCCGGCCCGGGGTACAGGAGCATTTCCTGTACCCGGCCGGACTGAAAGGAAGTGCACACTAAGTGAGCACTTCCTGTCAGCCGGGTACAGGAAACAAAAGCTCCTGTACCGCGGAGCGAACAGAGCTCGGCCACGCTACATTAGAGGTGACATTGACAAGGGGGAGGAAATGAGAGTGACGGGGGGGGGGAGTAGAATGAGACTGAGAGTGACAAGGGGGGGAGTAGTAGAATGAGAGTGACAAGGGGGGGGAGTAGTAGAATGAGAGTGACAAGGGGGGTGGGGAGTAGTAGAATGAGAGTGACAAGGGGGGTGGGGGGAGTAGAATGAGAGTGACAAGGGGGGTGGGGAGTAGTAGAATGAGAGTGACAAGGGGGGTGGGGAGTAGTAGAATGAGAGTGACAAGGGGGGTGGGGGGAGTAGAATGAGAGTGACAAGGGGGGGGGGAGAGAGTGATAAAGGGGGGGAAAAGGGAGTGACAAGGGAGGGGGGAGAAGAGAGTGACAAGGGAGGGGGGGGAGAAGAGAGTGACAAGGGAGGGGGGAGAAGAGAGTGACAAGGGGGGGGGGGGGGAGAAGAGAGTGACAAAGGGGGGGGGAGAAGAGAGTGACAAAGGGGGGGGGAGAAGAGAGTGACAAGGAGGGGGGGGAGAAGAGAGTGACAAGGGAGGGGGGAGAAGAGAGTGACAAGGGAGGGGGGGAGAAGAGAGTGACAAGGGAGGGGGGAGAAGAGAGTGACAAGGGAGGGGGGGGAGAAGAGAGTGACAAGGGAGGGGGGGGAGAAGAGAGTGACAAGGGAGGGGGGGAGAAGAGAGTGACAAGGGAGGGGGGGGAGAAGAGAGTGACAAGGGAGGGGGGAGAAGAGAGTGACAAGGGAGGGGGGGAGAAGAGAGTGACAAGGGAGTCCGCAGAGCCAGACCAAGAGCCAGACCAAGAGCCAGACTGCAGCCAGAGACCAGATCATCTAATTGTCCTGGTGGTAAGTAGACAATGCAATATGTGTATTATTTTATTGTTTAGTTATTAATACTACATTTTGTGGACCGCACATTGCCGGCACTAAGAGAATATGCCTATTCTTGTCCGTTATTGGGGACAAGAATAGGACATGTACTATTTTTTTTCAGGATCGGAATTGCGGATCCGGGGGCGGGGGTGCCAATTTTTATCTTGCCTAGGGCGGCAAAAATCCTTGCACCGGCCCTGGTCAGACTTACTGACGTCACGCGCCTGATCCTCCCACTAGGCGGCGCAGGCGCGTGACATACAGTGACTGAGTGAGCGCCGCACTGCCTGCCTGTTACCGCCCCCGCCCTGAGCCCCTGAGCAGTGCTGAGGCCTGCTGTGAGGCGAGTGATGGTCTGGGGGGGCATTAATTACAATGGGGGGATGGGGGTTATTACAATGGGGGGGGGATTAATTACAATGGGGGGAATTAATTACAATGGGGGGGGGCACTGTGGGAGACATGAAAATGGGGGCCACTGTCACTGTGGGGGACATTAAGTTTAATAAGGATCACTATGGACATTATTTAGAATGGAGGCTGCTGTTGGTGTCATTACTCATTATAACTGTATAATGTCTGATAGGCCTAGTCCTGAGCTGAGTTATATTACCCTGCCCATGCCCTGTATAATAATGTACCCATCCCTGATACCCCTTAGTTATATTACCCCGCTGGAGTAATATAACTAAGGGGTATCAGGGTACATTATTATACAGGGCAGGGTAATATAACTCAGGACTAGGCCTATCAGACATTATACAGTTATAATGACATCCACAGCAGCCTCCATTCTAAATAATGTCCATAGTGATCCTTATTAAAAATAATGTCCCCCCACAGGCAGGCAGTGCGGGCGGCGGCGCTCACTCAGTGTACCTCACGCACTGCGTGACGTACAGTGAGTGAGATGAGCACCGCCGCCCGCACTGCCTGCCTGCCTGCCTGTTACCGCCCGCCCGGAGCAGTGCTGAGAAAGAAGCCTGCTGTGAGTGAGAGCCTGAGTCTATGGGACAGTGGGTCACTGTGACCGTCCGTGCAATGTGGTTCCACATTTTTTACAATGGGGAGACACTTATTTCATCGAGCAGTTGTGAGGGGAGGGGGGGGGGGGTTGAGTTTTTTTGACACTCGCCCTGAGAGAAATTTTACCTAGAAACTGCACTGGGGGGGGGGGGGGGGGGGGGTTAATAGTTATGCACATTTACTTTATGCACAAACATCTTCAAAGTTGTGGGTATGTTCTGTAAATTAAATGATGCAAATCCTCAAACAATCAATGTTAAATCCAGGTTGTGAGGCACCGAAATACGAAAAAAAAGTCAAGAGGGGTGAATACTTTTGCAAGGCACTGTATGTAAACTTTCTGGTTTAAACTGTATATATCTCCTCAGTTCCTCTGGCTCTAAAAAATGGTATCCTGCAGATCACACTGCATTTTGTGGTGACAGGTTCTCTTTAAGTACATTTTTACACAAGACACTGTACAGTAATGTAATAGAGGATAAGCAATTTTTTTACTGTAACTTTGATAAAAACCTTTAGTTCCAGTCACAACCATGTGAAGGCAGGTCCAGCTATAATACAGGGTGTAACCTAAGATCACTACAAAATAAGTCACGTAATGTATGTAAAAAGTTACTATAATTCTGTAGAATGATAGGCACACCTCTTACTGGAAAAGTAGATTCATATGACAGGATATTATTCCAAAATTGCATTACAAAAAAAAATGTATATATATATATATATATATATATATATACACACACACACATATATATATATATATATATATATATATATATATATACAGAAAATTACTCATTATAAGTCCATTGATGTTGTTGGATATTTACATCATGTTGCTATTAGTAATATCTTCAGTTCCTTTGTTATGAGAATGAGACCCTGAAGTAATTACCGTATTTTTCGCTTTACAAGACGCACACGATGATAACACACACCCCAGATTTTAGAGTAGAAAAATAAGAAAAAATATTTTTCATCAGACCTCATATCAGCCCACTCAGAGCCTTATAAGACCTCAGATTAGCCCATCAGTACCCCCAGACCTCAGATTAGCCCATCAGTACCCCCAGACCTCAGAATAGCCCATTAGTACCCCCAGACCTCAGAATAGCCCATCAGACCTTAGATCAGACTAAAATAAAAAATCATCTTACCTGTCCTGCTCCGCGGTTCCTCTTCAGCTGTCGCGCTCCCATCTTCCCGGCCTGTGCTGCATTGACTGCGTGCAGCCTCAGGTCATAGTGCGTGCACTACGTCCTGCCGCTATACGGGGTCAGGACAGTGCAGCGCAAGCCAGAAAGATGGGAGCGCGACAGCTGAAGAGGAGCCTTGGCGCAGAACAGGGAGGGTAAATATTACCTGCGCTTGCGGCGCTTGGCTCCTCGCTCCTAATACATACTAGTGAGCGCTTCATAATAGAAGCGCTCACTAGTATTCGTTTTATAAGACGCACGGACATCTTCCCCCCCACTTTTGGGGGGAAAAAGTGCGTCTTATAAAGCGAAAAATACGGTACTTATTTTTGATCCTTTGTTTCCGGTGACTGTTAGAGCTCAGAAGCAAAATAATTCCTCCAATGACCTTTCCACATTGGGATGTTTTTTGCATGCAAATATACATTTAAAATATGCCAGACACGTTTCGAGGTGACACACTTCTTCCTCATTGACTATGTAGTTTGAAAAAACAACATGGCCACTGAGGAAGGAGTGTGTCACTTTGAAACATCCGGCATATTTAAAATTTTTAAGTATATGAACTATAAGAACAAGGAGTAGTGCAATTATATATTATTTGTATTTTCTGTATATATATATATTTTTTTTGTAATTACATTTTGGAATAATATCCTGTTATATGTGCCTATCATTCTGCAGAATTATAGGATCTTATTAGCATTGGTTTGGGTGTGCCAGTGGATAGCGCTCCCTCTTTTTTATCCATAGAGAGAGTGTATTCATGTACAAAGTTACTCAACTTTTTCTATAAATATAGTTACCTATGTATATTATTATGTAAAATGGTATGAAAAATGGGCATACCCTTAAATGGGTTGTCCAAAATCACAAGAAATGGCAAGCAAACGAAATATAAAAAAAAATATAAAAAAACAAAATTGACTAATGCTTATTTGTTTGATCACCCATCCTTCCCCTCTAGTCTTTATTTACTTGGCAGAAGCAATGACATGTCCATCTACCCATGTGACCACTGCAACCAATCACTTGTCACAGCAATCTCCTGCTGTACTCCTCTGAGGCAAGTGGTTGGTTGCTGTGGTCTAGTGGGTAGATGGGCATTGCTGCTGGCAAGTAAACAAAGATCAGTGGGGAGCGCCGATATGGTGGTGCTGGAGCGGCAGGAACTAAGAGGGAGTATTGGTTGCTGTTCCTTTTTTGGTTTTGATTTTTGGCATATCTGTAGAATAGGTGCAGGTTATTTATAGACTACCCCTTTAATGTTCTATTATATTATATATCCAAGTGATATTGTAATTGTCTTCCTCACATCTCATATACAAAACAATGACACAATCTCACAAAAGTCCAATTAATAAGGGGAAAACAATTAAAGAGGAATAGGTGATAAGTATCAGATCGGTGGTCTGACCTCTTGGCCCTTTGTCGATCACCAGAATGGGGGAGCATGTTCTCCCACTTGAATGGAGTGACAGACATGCATGCTCCACTCAAGTTTATGGGATTGCCGAGGATAAGGTCCATTCACACGTTCGCAAAATGGGTCCGCATCCGTTCCGCAATTTTGTGGAACAGGTTCGGACCTATACATTTTCAATAGGGCCGGAATGTGCTATCCGCATTTGCAGATCTGCACTTCCGTATTCGCACTTCTGGATCCGCACTTCCGTTCTGCAATTCCGTTCTGCAAAAAAGTAGAACATGCCCTATTCTTGTCAATTGCGGACAAGAAAAGGCATTTTCTATGAGAGTGCCAGCTATGTGCGGTCCGCAAAATGCGGAACGCACATTGCCGGTGTCCGTGTTTTGCGGATCTGCAATTTGCGGATCCGCAAAACACATACGGATGTGTGAATGGACCCTAACTGAACACTTGTATGTAACTATCTCTGGCAGCCACATTCATGTGTGTCTGCTGCTCCATTCTAATGGGGGATCACGGGCCCCTGTTCTAGTGATCGGTGGGAGCCCAAGCAGTTGGACGCCTGCCGATCAAACCCTTATCCTCTATCCTGCGGATAGGGGACAAGTTCTTATCATGGGACAACCTCGTTAAGGGTCCAGACCAAATTTTCACCACTAATTGACTTTTGTGAATTTTTTTTCTTTTCTTTTTGGTTCTTTTTTTTTTTTCAAATGTAGCAAAATAGACATAGTACAGGGAATGGGAGTCACTGCCAATAAGTTATACCAAATCATTGCTTCCATCTTCATCAAAATCTTCTTCTATTCCATCTGTCATCTCTTCACCATCTGCATCATGTCCTCCCTCAACATGCTCTTCAATGGAATTTTCAGCAGTCTCCGACTTGCATTCTTCTGGAGCCAAATCTGCTTGATCATCTAAAATCTTTTTTGGACCTAGAAAACAACAATATCATTCCTTTACTTTTTTTTTTTACAATTAATAAATCTTTGCCTATGGGTTTTTGGGGATTATATTAATTATTTGAAAAAACAAACAAACATCAAATTATAGCAAATAAATTGACTGAAAAAGACATTTGGCCTTTGGTCCATTTGGCATCTTTCACACCTGGATCATTATACGGAGCATCCCGCTTGCCCATTATTGCCCGATAATGTAATTAGTCCACCAAAATTATGGGTAGCTATATAAAAAATCCTTGGTAATCAGTGTTTCCAAGAAACTATTTCACAACTTGTATAACATGTGCAGGATAATGAACCTCTGAAACTCCTTTTGCTTCAGCCGTTTCCCTATCTTGGCACAAATACAACGTGCAGCTGCCAGAGTGTAAAATCTGCTCGTCTGACATAGGTAGGCGAAACAAGTTGATATTAAATGGGAAGCATAAATATTCTGCGTGCTGAACACAAGCTTGGCTTTTATAAATACGGTCAATGGCTTCTTTTTTTTTTTCCAATAAAACAACCCTTCTTTCCTTATATCTCATAATTTGGAGTATTCACTTCTCCGGGGTTTAAAGGAATCTAATAACGCTATTGAAGCATTATCTGCAGTAATATACTGCAGGGAAGGAGTCCAGAGTACTATTTTATATTTTTCTACTGCCCTCTTCCCATTCTCTATTGTCAACACTCAAAGCTGCGCTGAAATGATTTGTTGAGACTGCTGTGCATGCGCACAAAAGACCTCTCCATTTTGGCACAGCTATCCAGACTGTATTTCAGTAGGAAAATAAAAACTAGCTTTCTAGACTCATGTAGTACTACATAGAAACATACACTACGTGCAGAATTATTAGGCAAATGAGTATTTTGACCACATCATCCTCTTTATGCATGTTGTCTGACTCCAAGCTGTATAGGCTCGAAAGCCTACTACCAATTAAGCATATTAGGTGATGTGCATCTCTGTAATGAGAAGGGGTGTGGTCTAATGACATCAACACCCTATATCAGGTGTGCATAATTATTAGGCAACTTCCTTTCCTTTGGCAAAATGGGTCAAAAGAAGGACTTGACAGGCTCAGAAAAGTCAAAAATAGTGAGATATCTTGCAGAGGGATGCAGCACTCTTAAAATTGCAAAGCTTCTGAAGCGTGATCATCAAACAATCAAGCGTTTCATTCAAAATAGTCAACAGGGTCGCAAGAAGCGTGTGGAAAAACCAAGGCGCAAAATAACTGCCCATGAACTGAGAAAAGTCAAGCGTGCAGCTGCCAAGATGCCACTTGCCACCAGTTTGGCCATATTTCAGAGCTGCAACATCACTGGAGTGCCCAAAAGCACAAGGTGTGCAATACTCAGAGACATGGCCAAGGTAAGAAAGGCTGAAAGACGACCACCACTGAACAAGACACACAAGCTGAACGTCAAGACTGGGCCAAGAAATATCTCAAGACTGATTTTTCTAAGGTTTTAAGGACTGATGAAATGAGAGTGAGTCTTGATGGGCCAGATGGCTGGATTGGTAAAGGACAGAGAGCTCCAGTCCGACTCAGACGCCAGCAAGGTGGAGGTGGAGTACTGGTTTGGGCTGGTATCATCAAAGATGAGCTTGTGGGGCCTTTTTGGGTTGAGGATGGAGTCAAGCTCAACTCCCAGTCCTACTGCCAGTTTCTGGAAGACACCTTCTTCAAGCAGTGGTACAGGAAGAAGTCTGCAAGGTAAGAAAAACATGATTTTCATGCAGGACAATGCTCCATCACACGCGTCCAAGTACTCCACAACGTGGATGGCAAGAAAGGGTATAAAAGAAGAAAATCTAATGACATGGCCTCCTTGTTCACCTGATCTGAACCCCATTGAGAACCTGTGGTCCATCATCAAATGTGAGATTTACAAGGAGGGAAAACAGTGCACCTCTCTGAACAGTGTCTGGGAGGCTGTGGTTGCTGCTGCACGCAATGTTGATGGTGAACAGATCAAAACACTGACAGAATCCATGGATGGCAGGCTTTTGAGTGTCCTTGCAAAGAAAGGTGGCTATATTGGTCACTGATTTGTTTTTGTTTTGTTTTTGAATGTCAGAAATGTATATTTGTGAATGTTGAGATGTTATATTGGTTTCACTGGTAAAAATAAATAATTGAAATGGGTATATATTTGTTTTTTGTTAAGTTGCCTAATAATTATGTACAGTAATAGTCACCTGCACACACAGATATCCCCCTAAAATAGCTAAAACTAAAAACAAACTAAAAACTACTTCCAAAAATATTCAGCTTTGATATTAATGAGTTTTTTGGGTTCATTGAGAACATGGTTGTTGTTCAATAATAAAATTAATCCTCAAAAATACAACTTGCCTAATAATTCTGCACTCCCTGTAGAGGGTGATTTACTATACTGAAATATGCCTAAATTAGGCGTATTTCAGGTGCAGATGGTGGCGCAACAGTTAATTGTGCCGCTGTCTGAGATTTCGCACTGCTCACGCCAGGTCTAAAATTGTGGGCGTGGCATGTTTTAGGCAAAGAAAATGGTCTAAATGTAAGACAGCTCGGAAGCTGTCTTACATTTAGAACTGGCGCTGGATGCGCCGAAGTTATGGAGAGGCTGGTGCCTTTTCACAACTTTGGCGTATCCACCACCAGCACAGGACCGTTATTAAGATCAGCGTCTAAAACGCCGGTCTTAATAAAGGTGCCTGAAGTAAGACATCAGCCCATCCGGGTCAGTCTGTTATCTTGCAAGTTGAACTCACTGAATCAACAACCCATCTGCAGGAATCTAATAACTATAGCCTGTAATATTATTACACTTCAGAAATACATCCAGGCCCTTCTTGAACTCTTTCAGTGAACTCACCATCACCACCTCCTAAGGGCAGAGAGTTCCGTAGTCTCCCTGCTCTTACCGTAAAGAATCCTCTACTATGTTTCTACCCTGTTCTCTTTGAGGAAACCTTCTTTGCAGAGGATATCCTCTTGTCACTCACAGTCCTGGGTATAGATAGATGATGGGAGAGATCTCTGTACTGACCCCTGATATATTTATACAGAGTTATTAGATTTCCCCTCATGTCTTTTTTCTAGACTAAATAACTAATTTTGAAAATCTTGACCTTCTGTGAACCCTCTCCAGCTCTACTATGTATTTTTAGTATACAGGGGCCCAGAACTGTACACAGTACTCCCTGTGTGGTCTGACTAGCGATTTGTAAAGTGGTAGGACTATGTTATTATCACAGGAATCTATGCTCCTTTTAATGCAAACCATTATCTTATTGGCCTTGGCAGCAGCTGCCTGACACTGGTTTCTACAGCTTAGTCTTTTGTCCGCTCAAATCCCTAAGTACTTTTCCATGCCAGTGACTTGTAGAGATGAGCGAATTATAAAAAAAATTGATTCGGCCAGTTTGCCGAATTTTTTATAAAAAACGGCTATTTCCTGGCTGCAGAGAGCCTTTATAGTGCTATAGAACACTGTGCCTGTTGTGGTAGTGAATACCTAAACATATGCTCATGTCCAGACTAATAAAAAGAATCCTAAGCTGGCTTTATTAAACCTCATTGTGGCTCTATTTGCCCAAAAAACTGGTTTTTATAACCTGTCAATCTTACTTAAAGGGATTCTGTCACCTCCCCTCAGCCAAAAAACGATTTAAAAGCAGCCATGCAGCACAGCTTACCTGGATTAGGCTGTGCTGTTTTATCTTGAAATCCGTCCAGCAGTTACTTTAAAAAACGACTTTGATCAATAAGGAAATGCGTCCTGAAGGTGCCCAGAGGGGCGTTTTTTTCTTCCTAGTGAGCCCAGTACCGCCCCTCTTTCAGTGCCCAGCCCGCCTTCCTTGTATTTTCTAACCGCCGCCCCCAGCCTGCCACAGCCTCCCCTCCCTCTCCTCCCCCTCCCTCACGCCGAACGAAGTCTCGCACAGGCGCAGTACCCACTGAGGGCTGCGCCTGTGCGATCATCAGGAGACTGAGGGCGGCAGCTTCATCTTCGTCACTGGGCATGCGCCGAGCCCAGTGACGTCCGATGCTTGCTCTTCCCTGCTGACTGAGGGAAGAGCGAGCATCGGACGTCACTGGGCTCGGCGCATGCCCAGTGACGAAGATGAAGCTGCCGCCCTCAGTCTCCTGATGATCGCACAGGCGCAGCCCTCAGTGGGTACTGCGCCTGTGCGAGACTTCGTTCGGCGTGAGGGAGGGGGAGGAGAGGCAGGAGAGGCTGTGGCAGGCTGGGGGCGGCAGTTAGAAAATACAAGGAAGGCGGGCTGGGCACTGAAAGAGGGGCGGTACTGGGCTCACTAGGAAGAAAAAAACGCCCCTCTGGGCACCTTCAGGACGCATTTCCTTATTGATCAAAGTCGTTTTTTAAAGTAACTGCTGGACGGATTTCAAGATTAAACAGCACAGCTTAATCCAGGTAAGCTGTGCTGCATGGCTGCTTTTAAATCGTTTTTTGGCTGAGGGGAGGTGACAGAATCCCTTTAAGGTGCCCAAGGGGAGGTCCGTTAATACAGGGTGCCTGGCCACACCCCTTGCAGTCCGTTGCCCAGCACCGCCTTCCCTGTCTTCAGCACCGCTTCTGCAATCCTCCCCGTCCCTCTGCCAGATCCCGAGCCTGCCGCTGCCAGGAGTCTGCACGGGCGCATCAGGCTGAGCCTAGTGCGCAGGCGCGTGATCTGGCAGAGGGATGGGGAGGAGGCAGAGGCGGCGCTGAAGACAGGGAAGGTGGTGCTGGGCAATGGACTGCAAGGGGTGTGGCCGGGCACCCTGTATTAACGGACCTCCCCTTGGGCACCTTAAGTAAGATTGACAGGTTATAAAAATAGAGCCACAGAGAGGTTTAATAAGGCCAGCTTAGGATTCTTTTTATTAGTCTGGACATGAGCATATGTTTAGGTTAGAGGGGTTAAATCTGATTACAGAATCCCTTTAAATAATGCAGCTGCGCCACCCAGGCTTGAGCAGGTATATGTGTGAATATGGATTAGGGAAGATGCTGTGATCCGGCTGTACCTCACTGTGAGGTACAGCCGGATATCAGTATCTTCCCTATTCACACATATACCTGCTCAAGCCTGGCAGGCGCAACTGCACCCGCATTATTTAATAGTGTGGTGTGGTAATGGTTAATGGTATTGGCGAGGAAACAGCCACCTAATCCTATCTGAGGGGTCACAGACCCCTCAAATAGGATTAGGGGGCTGCATCTTCACTAAAATGCCATTAACCATTACCACACCACACTATTAAATAATGCAGCTGCGCCTGCCAGGCTTGAGCAGGTATATGTGTGAATAGGGAAGATGCTGAGATCCGGCTGTACCTCACACACACAGATGAAATAACTCCAGTCTCCTCCACTTGTCCATTACACTAGTCTCCAAAGTGACTCCAGTCTCTACATCTCTCCACTGACTGACGCTGCCGCCTGCCGCTTCGGTCGGAGACTCAGTAAGACTCAGTCCCACTCCCCAGCAAGCCCTCATCTCAGCCACTTGAAGTTGAACCAACCGAACTGTACACCGTACTGCACATGCGCCGCCCGCCGAGCCAGCCAGCCACCGACACTCCAGCAGCTCAACTCGCAGCTTCCTAGTAGCATGCCGCTCCTAATCTGTGACCCCGCCTCCTCCACTTCCGGCGAACCGCCACCCAGACTGCCTCTCTACCTCCGCCGGCTCCGAGTCCGACCTCCCCTTATCATAGCGCCACGCCCGGCCCACTCGCCACATATTATTATTATTTTTTTATTCCCCAGTGGCGTAGGGCCCCATAGCCATTGCTATGGCTGCTATGGCGATCCCTATGCCACTGCTTCGATTTCTTGATGAGGGACATGGAGCAGTTCCTCCCCTGTGTGACTCAGTTCGCCCAGGCAAACGAGATGTAGAACAGCGTGACACCACCGTGCCCTGCACATGTGGTATGCTGGAGGAGCACTGTGAATTGTTCTTGCAGTGGAGGCTGAGGACACTGTGGAAGATGAGGAGGCAGAGGCGGACATTGTCCCAGGGCCAACGGCTTGAGAACGTGGAGGCAGAAGCGTCGTGACCTGGCCAAGTTGCTGGTGTGCCTGTGCAGGAACCACATTCACCCAGTGGGCCGTAAAGAACATGTTTTGTCCCTGACCGTAGTTACACATCCGCGCTGCCGTGCACTTTGGCAGACACTGACAGTGTCAAGGAATGGCCCAGCTTCTGTTCTACATGTGTGTGCAGGGCTGGTACTGCCTTTTTGGCAAATAAATGATGGCTTGGGACTCTCCACCTTGGATTGGCACAAGCCATCAGTTCTCTGAAAGGTGCAGAGTCCACCACATGGAAAGGGAGGGACTACAGCACCTGCAACTTGGCCAGGAGCACATTCAGCTTCTGCACCTTTGGAGTGCACGCATACTGTTGTCTCTTGGTAATCGCCTTGGTGATCAATTGCTTACGGAATGACTGACGAGGAGTAGGAGGAGCAGCAGGAGCATCAGGACTAGCAGATAATGGGAAGGACCGACAGCTCCCTTCGGCTGAGGTGGCGGAGGCTTGACTGCCTGAAACTTGGCGCATGCCACTGCGTGATGCAGCGGTTACTGCAGCAGGCTGGACCACCACATTGGAGCCACGGTTCTCCAAGGCCACTTTATGGTGATGCTGCATATGTTGATGCAGAGCTGTGATGCCAACATTGGCACCCTGGCCACGCTTTACCTTTTGCCCACAGATTCTACAAATGTCTATGTTTACTTCCTCCAGCGGCTTAACAAAAAACTGCCACACCGCTGAGTAGTTGATTTTCCCCCCAACACTCCGCAATGACTGACTGCTACCGCTGCTGCTTCTGTGAAACCCTGCACCACTACTTTCCAGTCAGGTAGGCTCCTGCGAAGCGGGTGGTCTACCCCGGGCACATTTGGCTCCTGACCTCCCAATGCTGCCACCCTGCTTACTCCTGGCCTCGCTAGCGACTTGCTGGCTCTGCCACGGGCAAGCTGCCACCCTCTGCTCCCGATGATGATGAAGCCCCTAATTCACCTGGCTCCCAAGTGTGATCAGCTACATCATCATTATCGAGTACTGTCTTTAGGTCACTGATGTCCTCCTCAACGGTGTCTGAGTCAGGAGCCTGACCGCTTGCAACACCAGCTCCCACGCCACTCTCCTCATCACTACTCGCCTGGCTACTGGACAAAGCGGCAGATGTCACCTCCACATCTTGGCTGGCCAGTAGCTGCTGACTGTCCTCTAGTAGCTTGTCCTCAATGTATAATGGAGCTAAGCCCACAGCATATAATACTTGTCTGACTGAGGGAACAGAAAAGGACAGAGGCAGGTTGAGGACAGATGAGGGCACAGGGCCTGCTCCCGGGCCATGCCAACTGAGCGTTGTGTCTGACAAACCCACCGACTCTTGGCTGGGGGTGTCTGATGTCACTTGGGAAGACAAAGTCAACCATTCAAGATCTGATGGGTTGTTGTTCAAGACACGACTGCTAGATGAAACCAGGAGCTCAGGCCTCTCGAAGTGACCCCTGCTGCCACGCCCCCTTATTCTGCTGCGACCTGTGCCTGCGACAGAAGCATTAAGGCCTCTGCCACTCCCTGGTGCAGGGCCTGGCACTTCTCTGTCTGACATACGGTTAAATCAAATAAATAAATAGAAAGGAAATTTAAACACCCCAAAAAAGTCTGTAATTTTCTCACTTCACTACACAAGGGCTAATAAGCCCTTTTTTCCCACTAATACACGCCAAAGAAGGCTTTAGAACATAGAACTGCACCGCTGAACGGCAAATAGGCCCTTACTTTTTCCACTTATACACGCCACCGAAGACTTTAGAATATATAACTGCACCGCTGAACGGCAAATATATATTTTTTTGCAACTAATACACAACAAAAAGGGCTGTAATTTTCTCACTTCACCACACAACGGCTAATAAGCCCTTTTTTCCACTAATACAAGCCACAAAATGATTTAGAACATATAACTGCACCGCACAAGGGCAAAAAAGATGTAGAAATATTTCCTTGTAATTAACCCTGTTAATGGCGGCATCAAATAGCACTTGCACCCCCAATAACAAGAACTGTTTGCTGGAATTACAGAGCTGTATAATGGCAATTTGGATCCGCAGTTAGTGCAGCAAGGTGTAATAGGATTGTTCCTATTTACCAGGCTGTAACCTCCCCTACTGGACCCTGTTCTGCTTCAATCCTGTGGAATAATTCCTCCCTATCCGTTCCCTACACTTCTAATGCTCTTTCCCTGAACTTCTATTGAGCAAAATATGAGTTTTCAAGTCTTTCCTAGCACTGTCCCTAGCGCCTGCTAATGTGTCTCCCTGCACTAAGTACACTGGAAAATGGCTGAATCCAAGATGGCTGAGGCTATTTATAGGGCTGTGACATCACAGGACTGGCTGGCTGCTGATTGGCTGCATGCCTAGCATTGTGGGTGAAGCCTCGTTCCCAGAGTTCCTTGCTCCATGTCCTAACATGTGCAGCAGCCATTTTAGGAAAAAATGCTATTCGTTACTACGGAGCGTGAGGAAATTCGGATTCGGTGCGAATAATTTTTTTATGGCGATGTGTGCTGAGTGATGTAGGCAAAGGACCAATTCAGCCAGAGGACATCTTTACTCACAGACTGGTCATCGGAATAAAAGGTTACACAATAAATTATGTTGTACCCCCTATTTTATTAATGGGGCTTGTCTAATCTTGGCCTTTCGTGACTGAAATGGGAATTCCAGAAACAGCTGTTACAGAAACAGTGGCGCAGCATCATTTTCATAATCCCGTCTCCGCTTCAGATGCTTACTGTGGTTTTTCCCATCTCGGCCATCTTTAAGTCCCCCAAAGTGATGCTAATAAAGTGCTCATAAATTACCATCAGTTGATCTAGTAGATTGGAATAGAAAGGCCTGAACTTGGTTTGAACAAAATGAAATAAACATTGCAGTATGTGATTTAACTCCACCCAGTAATAGGTATGAATAGGTATTAAATATGCTATTTATTAGGATATTCTATTCCATTTATGGTCTACTGGCTCTGGCCAATATAAGTATACACTTCAAATTTTTTATACCTGTCGCTTTTGCTTTACAGTTCCTTGACAAAGTCAGACCTGTCAACTATGTAGGATTTTCAAGTAGACAAAAGTTTGGCTCCCATCCTATGATTTCAGTCTTCCCAGGCTTGAAGGGGTTTTCCACTCCTACTATTAAAGGCCTATCCTGAGAATAGGCTATTAACGTCTGATCAGCAGGGTCCAACACACTGCAGCCCTAGCAATCAGGTATTTCAGAGTACATCCGAAGGCAGAAGTTGGCACCAGAACTACACAGATCCTCCTATCATGAAGTGGGTGGAGTTTGTAACTGCAGTACTGCTCTCATTCACTTCAGTGGGAACAGTGCTGCAGTAACCAGCTCCATCCACTACTCAATGGATGGAGATGTGTAGTACCGGAACCAACTTTCAGCACCTGAGCTTCCCTGAAACACCTGATCTTTAGGCAGAGGAGTGTCAGACCCCCCCCCCCCCCCCTATCAATCTGATATTGATGACCTGTCCTTAAGGTAGGCCATCAAAAGTAAAGGAGTGGACAACTCCTTTAAAGGTGCACGTAACTTGCAGGCGCTACTAGGAGTAGCTTGTAGGATACAGTTTTATAAGATAGCATAGAATGCAATGGTTGCCATACAAAATGCAGTGAGCACCCCCTAGTGGTGGTTACAGGGAGAAAGAACATTATCATTTAACTCCTGGCAGTCATACCCCTAGCAATGAAGCACTTATCCCCTATACTGTGGATAGTGAATAGGTGTTCTTTGTGGGAAAAACTCTTTAAAGAGCTTTCCAGGAGTTCATCATCAATGACCTATAAATCTCATCAATCTCTGATCTGGCAGGGGGTGGGGGGATGATGAGTGAGTGCCAGTGACATCACATTCGTCGGTCACATGTCTTATTTGCAGCTAAGTTCCATTTAAGTGAAAGGGCCTGAGCTGCAATACCAAGCGCTGCCACTATGCAATGTACAGCGCTGTGCTTGTTATGTTGTGAGGAGGCCACCTATTCAAACAGCTGATCGGCAGAGGTGCCTCAGGAATTGGAGCCTCACGATCATACACTGATGACCTATCTCAAGAATAGGCCATCAATATTGAACTCCCTGAACACTCCTGTACTATATTTTTTGAAGTTCCAGCCATTAAATATAATTAACATTGGATTGTGTTATTCAATCATCAAAGGACACATTGGTAAAGATGCCACAATAAACAACAGTGCAGAGACTTGTAAGTCCTCAGTGAGACACTTTCCATAATTCATCCTACAAGACGAGAACCATAAATAAAAGTGGACACAAAGGGACCGGCAGATAGAGGTAACACAGCAGGGTACCAATGAAATGGATTAAAAACAAACTTTAAAACTCTAGTACGTTGTCACAAGGAATTGCCGCTGCAGGTCCCAAAAGTGAAGTGGGCACAATTCACAATTCAGTCAATGCGTTTTGCGGAACCGCGCGTTCCCTATCTGATCAGAAGAAAACCTGTTTACGCCCAAATCATCCACTTCAATATATATAGGCAAAACATCAGGTCCCACAGGTACCCTTTTCCACCAGATATTCCTGCGGGATGTCAGAAATCACACCGTTTCCAGGCCTTTTTTTAATATTTCTTATATGTTCCTGTATGCGGACTAAGTTTTCTCATAGTGCGTCCCCCATACTGGAGGCCGCACGGGCACTCCAGCATGTAGACAACACCCGAGCTCTCTCATGTAATTTGTCCCTTGATTTTAAAATCTTTGTTCCCTTACGTCCTCAACAGCAGCACAGATGGGGTTAACTGCCCCTGTGGACTGGTAGGACCGGCGGAATTTTAATGAGCCCAAGAACCAATAAACGATCTTCAGCTCCCTGAAAGGGAGGAGATCACCCCCCAGCCCACCGTGTTTTTTTCTGTCCTCTGGACAGGTGGACTGGCGTGTCGCTCCCTCTTTGGGAGCTGAAGATTGCTTAGGGGTTCTTTTTTCCCTCCTTAAAGCTTAGCTCGCTTTCTATGCATCTCAGTGCCTTTATTTTAGGCCTGATCATGGCGATTTCGGTCTGGGGTACCGTTGGGGAGGGGGGCGTCCCCTCCCCTCTTCTTTCATCATCTGTAGACGGTGCTCCGTTCCTCTGTTACCGCATGTGTGCGGCGCTATGGGCGCCGCCATTTCCCGGAAGTGACGCGCCTTAGGTGCGCTACGTCACTTCCGGTTTTCCGAAGCGATGCGGTGATGTATAAAACTCACCTTTTCTTAAACTGGCTCCCTAGAATGACATCCTGGATTTAGGATTAGTCTGGGGAGACAATTTTTCGTTTAGGTAGAGCCAGTATAGGCTCTGGTTTTTCTGAGTGCTTGCTTTGGCAGCACATATACAAAAAAAAAAAAAAAGGGAGTGGTGCTGATCTCGTTTCAGGAACCCGCCCATTGGGCGGGGTTTCCTCCTTTTAAGCGCCCAGAGCCCATCAGTCAGTGCTCTGGTTGCGTTGCTTTCACAAGTTAGCTCCAGAGCTCTCCTGTGCTTTGTGATATTCCTGCAGTATTGCTTTGCTTGGGTTTTGTACTTCCTCTTCTTTCAGCTCTATTTCTTCTAGTGCTGGTGGGCCCCCTTAAGGTCTGGTTTTCTCCACCTCCTGATGTTGTAGGTGTTATGACCTGTTTTGTTTCTTCCATTACAGACTATGGCTTCCCCTAAGGAGGATCAGCGGAAGGCTGGGGCCAAGAGGAAGCATTTGGCATGTTACGAATGTAACACACCCCTAGTTGACAGCTGTCCTTACTCCAGATGTGAGAGTTGTCGCACGGCATCCACGGAACCCACGATGCAGGAGATGTTCCAATGGACCAAGACATACGTGGATGATTCCATCAAGGGAGTAGTTCAGCTACTTAATGAGAGGCTACCAGGTCCCTCTCAGACTCCCATGGAGGTGGTCGCACCGGTCGAAAGACCTACCCCCTGTTCAGTGGGGTCTTCTTCTTCTGAGGAAGAAGAATCTACTTCTTGCTTTTTTCCTCCAGAAAAGACGCAGAAGTTACTCAAGTCCATCAGGTCGGGGGACCAGGATGTTGACATGGGGGAGTCCTCCGATCCCGCCGGTCGGACACAGCGTGTCTTTAGAGCGGATGAGACCCTCCTCTCTGTGATGCGCACAGAGTGGAAGAAGCCTGAGAAGGGTCCAGTGCTTACCAGAAAATTCAGACTCATGTACCCGATGGCTAAACCCTTGGTGGAATCGTGGGGTTCCGTTCCCAAGGTGGACATGGCTATAGCCAAGTTGTCCCGGCGCACTCTAGTCCCTGCAGACGATGGGTCTAGCCTGCAGGACCCCCTAGACCGGAGGGCAGAGTGCACCCTTAGGAGGGGTTACGCGGCGGCCGCCGCCTCCGCATCTACTTCCATTGCGGCCACTGAGGTAGCCACCTATCTACGCTCTAGGCTTAATCAAATCCAGACGGATGTGGACCAGAGCGTATCAAGAGACGACATCCTGGCAGCCTTCAAGTCAGCCAACCTGGCTATGGACTTTTTAGTTGATTCCTCCCAGATGCAGCTAAAGCTGGCCGCCAAAACTATGGCCCTAGTTTCAGCTGCCCGCAGACCACTCTGGCTGAAACCGTGGATTGCGGATAACGCATCCAAGTTTAACCTTTGTGGGCTCCCCTTCGAACCAGATAGGTTATTCGGGTCCGAATTGGACAAAATAATGGAGGGGCTCTCCGATAAAAAAGGGAAGAGCCTCCCCCAGCAGCCCTTTCGGGGACGCCCCAGACAGGAAAAGAAGGGTGGAGGTCGTTCTGGGCAGCAGTCTAGGCGCAGAGATTGGGGGGGGGCCATCTCGTAAATATCCGAGACGCCCCCGCAAACCCACCAGGGAGGCAAAACCCTCCTGACTATGGGCCTCCTCGAGGCTCTTGGATAAGCCCTGCTGCCCCTGCAGTGTCTCCTCTAGATTTTCCCGTACCCCTCCCCCAGATTCCCGTGGGGGGCCGTCTTACCCATTTCAAAGACTCTTGGAGCCGGTTGATTGCAGACCCCTGGGTCCAGGACATAGTTTCCGCCGGGTACCGGGTAGATCTTATCTCTCTCCCCCCAGAGAGATTCATCGCCACACGAAGCTTCGGGTCTGCCAAACAGGTGGTCCTAGAATCTTACATTCAGGATTATATTTCCAAGGGAGCCCTGGAGGAGGTACCGGCAGGGGAGAGGGGCCTAGGGATTTATTCACCAGTGTTCCTGGTTCCCAAGAAGACAGGAGATCTCCGGATGATCATCGATTTGAGATTCCTCAATCGATTTATAAGGAAAACAAGGTTTCGCATGGAAACCATAAGGTCAGTCAGCCATATCCTCAATTCTGGGGACGTCATGGCTACTCTGGACCTCAAGGATGCGTACCTTCACATTCCGATCCATTCCGCTTCCCGGAAACTCCTCAGGATCGCGGTCCAGATCTCAGGGGTTTGCAGGCACTTTCAGTTCGCCGTGCTTCCCTTCGGAATCTCTTCTGCCCCCCTCATCTTCACCAAGGTGGTGGTTTCGGTGGTGGCAGCTTTGAGACTCCAAGGACTGACTATTATTCCTTATCTGGACGATTGGCTTTTCATAGCCTCTTCAGTTCCGATCCTTACCCACCATCTTCAGGTCGCAGTCTCCTTTCTCTTCCGCCTAGGCTGGATTATCAACTGGCAGAAGTCGAATGTGAGCCCATCGACTTCAATCCATTACTTAGGATTCGTGGTCGACTCTGTGGAGATGTCCCTCCGGTTGACTCCAGAAAGGAGAGCGCGGATTCAGGACCTGGCAAAGGTCCTTTATGTCCCTCGTCGAGTCTCTATCCGGACTCTCATGAAGATGCTGGGGCTCATGTCAGCGGCTGCGGATGCGGTCCCTTGGGCGTTATGGCACCTCCGTCCTCTTCAGTCGGAGGTCTTACACCTATGGAACGGCAGCCCTGCGGGGCTAGATTCCCTGTGCTCCCTGTCCGGTCAAACCCGAAATTCCCTCAGATGGTGGTTTCAGCTACCAGCAGGGAAGTCTATGACCCAACCAGCTTGGGTCATATTGACTACAGACGCGTCCCTTGTAGGCTGGGGCGCTCACCTGGACGGATCCCCAATTCAGGGATCTTGGTCTCCTCTGGAGCGGCATCTTTCCTCCAATCTTCGCGAGATGCGAGCTATCCGGCTAGCCCTCCTTCACTTTGCGCCTCAGATCCGGGGCAAAGCAGTGAAAGTCCAGTCAGACAATATGACTGCTGTCCTCTATATAAACAAACAGGGAGGCACAAGATCATTGCCCCTTCTGTCAGAGATCGGGGTAATTCTTCGGTGGGCAGAGCTGAACCTTTCCCATCTATCTGCCGTTCATATTCGAGGCTCCCTCAATATGATAGCGGACCGCTTAAGTCGAGGATTACCGACCATGGAGTGGTCTCTGCATCCGGAGATCTTCAGGCAGCTAGTTCACAGATGGGGTATGCCAGAAGTGGATCTCATGGCAACCAGGTTCAACGCCAAGGTGATGAGGTTCTGTTCCCTCTACAGGGAAGACAACCCCCTGGCGATAGATGCTCTGTCAATACCGTGGAGGTTCAGGCTGGCTTACGTCTTCCCTCCCTTTTCCATGATACCGAGGGTATTGATGAAAATCCGTCAGGATCAGGCCTCGGTAATAGCCATCATACCGTTTTGGCCCAGAAGATCCTGGTTTACCCAGCTCATTCAGATGAGTCGGGGACAATACTGGAGACTCCCCCCGGAGCAGACCCTGGTGTCGTGGGACACTCACCTCTGCCCAGATCTGCACAGGTTCAACCTGACAGCCTGGAGGTTGATCAGTCCCTTCCCAACATAGAAGGGCTTTCCGAGTCGGTCCTGAGAACTTTGTCGCATTCCCGAGCAGAGTCTACAAAGAAGGCCTACTCCAGGATCATGAGAATCTTCGAGGCATGGTGTGATTCCAGACAGGTGGCGTCTGCAGATCCGCCCCTTCCTGCGATACTTCAATCTCTTCAGGATGGATTAGATAGAGGCCTATCTCCAGCTACCTTGAAGGTACAGGTTTATGCCATCTCGGCCTGTCTCAACAGGCCACATTCTCGGGACCCACTCATCAAACGCTTCCTGAAGGGAGCTGAAAGACTAAAGCCTACTATACTGAAACCTATCCCCCAGTGGGATCTTTCAGTAGTGCTCAGGGGGCTAGCATCTCCCCCCTTCGAGCCCTTGGAGGAGGTAAATTTTAAATTTCTGACTTTAAAGATGGTCTTTCTTCTGGCTATAGCTTCAGCCAAAAGAGTTTCTGAATTGCAGGCTTTTTCCGCAAATCACCCGTACATTATTTTTCTACAGGATAGAGTACTCCTGAAGTTTTTACCTTACTTCAGGCCTAAGGTGCCTACTTTCCAGAACATCAATCAGGTAATATCTTTACCAGTTTTGTTTACAGCCTCCTCCTCTGATACTCCAGCTAGAGACCCGCTGGATATTTCAAGATGCCTCCAGATCTATGTGGATAGATCTAGTGAGTTCAGGAAAGATGAGAATCTTCTTATCCTGTTTGCCGGTAAGTCTAAAGGCCGTAAAGCGTCTAAAGCCACCATTAGTCGCTGGATCAAGGAGGCCATTTTGGAAGCTTTCGTCTCCCAATCCTTAGATCCTCCCGAGTTTGTGAGGGCCCATTCTACTAGGGCGGTCTCCACCTCGGTTGCGGAGAGAAGACTCCTCCCCTTAGAGTTGATCTGTAAGGCGGCCTCCTGGAGCTCTGAGTCAACCTTCATCTCCCATTATAGGATAGATGCTAGGATGGCAGAGTTTTCGGCTTTTGGGCAGACTGTTCTTAGTTCTGCCAGGCATGAGGACCCTCCCTAGGGGATTCTTCTTGCTATCTCCCCATCTGTGCTGCTGTTGAGGACGTAAGGGAATCGTTAATTTCTAACGATAATTTGTTTTCCCTTAGTCCTAACAGCAGCACACAAATATCCCACCCTAAATACATTATGCTTGTTAAAAACACGGTGGGCTGGGGGGTGATCTCCTCCCTTTCAGGGAGCTGAAGATCGTTTATTGGTTCTTGGGCTCATTAAAATTCCGCCGGTCCTACCAGTCCACAGGGGCAGTTAACCCCATCTGTGCTGCTGTTAGGACTAAGGGAAAACAAATTATCGTTAGAAATTAACGATTTCTTTTATTCGAGTGAATCGTCAATATTCTCATTTGCGTATTTTCTCTACTTCTGTTTTTACATGGGGGACAAAAACCACACCATGAGAATTGATCCTTTCCTTTCTTGCCATCATCGGGATGGCACTATGCACTAAATGATTTTTAAGGTTCAAAGCTTTTATTTTTACAATATCGGGGCGGTTCGGGATTTCCTTTCCCAAAACTGGATAATTTTTTAACACTGTCCAGTTTTCTTTATGGCGTTTTTTTTATAAGACCAGCATGTGTTTTAACTCTTTCCCTCTCCTTTACTTTCTCACTCTCCTCTATATTCTGACTACAGGTTTTCTTCGGATCAGATAGGGAATGTGCGGTTCTTCAAAACGCACCAATGAAATGGAGATGGGCAGACATCTAGAGGGATCAGAAGTGAAACACTGTTGTTAATACAAAAGTTAGACAGATAAGACATCGAACTTAACTATCATTGCAATTAAAATTGTGTAAATAAAGTGAAAAGAGACAAATTAAAACATGAAGAGAAGAGACATTTTCGAACACAGCAGTAAAACAACAATGCAAATTCTGAGAGCAGTGAATCAGACAGAATGCAGGGGTCAAAAGCAAACAACTAAATTAACCGTCATAATGGTGCTGGCTCCAAATGGACCGCCATTACAGTACTGGATCAAAATGAACCACCATTACAGCGTTGGATCAAAATGAACCACCATTATAGAGCTGGATCAAAATGTGCCACCATTATAATGCTGAATCAAAACAAAGTACCATTATAGCGCTGGATCAAAATGGGCTGCCATTATAGTGCTGGAATAATTCACCAGTTACAGTTTTTCTGAAGAGGGGGTGCCACACAAGTTGATTGTCACCACCCAGAAGCATATGGCATGGGACCAGCCAGGTTTGGGCATCCTCTCTCCAAAGGCTCCATAGTAGATGCATGGTCTTTCAAGAGGGATCCTTCAAATATACGCTATGGGCCAACATAATGTCTAAAGTTAGTGACTTAAATTACTTATTCAGGTGAAGTGAACAATTAATTATCTTTAGACAATGAATCCTGTCAAGGGGTGGAATATATTAGGCCCCAGGAAACAGTCAATTCTAGAAGTTGATGTGTTGGAAGAAAAATAGGCAATTATAAGGATCTAAGCAACTTTGACAAGGCAAAAACTGTGATGGATAAAGATCTGATTAAAAATCTCTGCTCCACAAGGACATACAGGTAGGGAGAATGTGTAACATCTAGAATAACTAGTCCACCAAATGTCTATTGTATCTTACAAGATGGAAGGTGAGGGATGTAGTAGGGGAGAGCAGAAGTTGCACACCTGAAACCTTAGCTTGACTTCAACATTACTTTTCTAAGTTTCTAAGATTTATCGATTATTCATTATGCTAAGTCTTAACTTTCTGATGTTTTTTTTATTCCTTCACCTTCACAGCTTTGCCTGACCTTTCACAGAAAAATGTCTTTCGGGTTAATTTTCATACAAATGTATTCTAGTCTATCCACACTACACTGATTTAATGGACAACCATGAAGGAAATAGCGTTTTACGTGAGGCAATCACTTACATCTGAAGAGCTTCATTAGTCATGTTGGGTATTTAAAGGACATTTCATCAGTCGGATGTTATTATATTGTACTATTGTTATCACATAAAGACTGAGAGCTTCTTCTTTCTGTCATGAATTATGGTACTTTAGCAGTGACCGTATTCATTCTCAAGAGGAAATTGCCATGGACTAGAGAAGCATAGTTACTGAAGGAGAATTCATGAGTATATAAGGCCTCATCCACACGGCACAGTTGAAAGCATATGTAGAGTGTGTACTGCCATATGGTTGGAAACTTAATTTTTATTTATAAATGTTTTCTTATCTAAAAGCAACTTATCTAATAATCATGGATTTATGAAGAAAACTGGAAAACCAAAATAACCTCAAAAGGTTGAAAGTACTACATGTAGATAACTAGGAAGGAATAATAATATAACTTTTACCGCAAAACTGTGATGATAATCACAAACCCAATAATGTATCCAATTACAATCCCAATAACATCAGCTATAGTCCGATTCCCAATAACTTATCAATTACAATCACAGTAATGTCCCCATTCAATTCATGGACAATTAAAAAGTCCTCTATTTATAGGCCTGTCTGTCCAGTAATTAGGGATTGTTGACAATGGGTTGTCTGGCCGAGGAGCCAATACACTCAAACTATGCCCAATTAAATAAAAATAAAAAACACTCGCCTGTCTGTGGTCTCCCACCATGCCCTCACCGCTGTCCCGTTCCCTGTCACTTCCGGTTCCCACAAGATCGGAAAGTGGTTTGGTCTTGTGACTGCTGTGACCAGTCACACGCCTCAGTGCTCACATTTGCTTGAATGATATAGCAATTGACCAAGCCACTTCCTGACCTTGTGAGGGAATGGCAGAACACGGACAGTTGAGTTTGGGTTTTTAATGGGGGACAGAAGGGTTGCTTTAGTTTGATTGGCTCCTACGCCAGGTAACTCCTTTAGCAGAAATGACATGTTTCTGAATTGCAACACTTGCACTTCTGTTCTCACCTGCAAGTGGTCAGGAAGTAAAGAATCGGGAGGTGAACAATAATTTTTGGAGATGTAACTCCGGTGCATACCAACTATGTCATCTTTAACAAAAAATAGTTACAACAGTAAAGCTCAAGAATTGTCTTAACCCGTGCCCAAATAGTGTAATTCTGGAATACATTTGGATGGTTTGTGCTAACCTATTTTCTCATTTCTACTGCATAGCATATACTGTACAACCATCCTGCAAAGTGTAGCGCTACAATGAGGTGTGAACAGAGCATTTCTTACTAATATTATATAAATGGAGTTTCTATCATTGCTTACTTATACCCTTACTTATGTGCTGTGGTCAGCATTCTACTGAAGATCCTAGGGCCCCCAAGAGGAAATGATTCTCAGGGCCCAGCCTCTGCTCCTAAAGGACATGTGCGCATCCACAGGAAATATTCTTATCACGGCACACGCAGAATATGTCACTAATAAGATTTAAGAGGGTATCTGTTTTAGACACAGACTGCAAAGGGTCTTTCCGAAAGAAAAGTATATGAACCCCCTTTTTATGTGGAAGTAAAACTATGACAGTAGTTAACACTACTCTACATGCAATGAAATTCAATGAAAGACATCAGGAATCATTGGTGTCTTTCTTGATTAGACGGTGGTGGGCCTCTTTTCTGACTAAACCCCTCTGCGCAGACTGCACATATGCTATATCAAGTCAACTCAAGTTGACCCTAAGAGCCATTTTTTTTTTTTTTGAGTTACTATTGTGTCCAAGCTTGGGCCCAGAGGAGGATACTCTGGTACCCTGGTGGGCCAGTCTGACCGTGGCTGTAGTGCATTTTTATTGTATTGGGTCATCTAGAGCAAGAGAGGACCAGGCATCTGATGCAGGTTTCCTCTTATCAGGGCAGGTTCTTTTATGTTTGGGTGGTTTGAGATCTTTTCAGTAATTTAAAACATTTGAAACAAACCTTTATCACAAAAAAAAATCACAGTTTTAGCAAAAAACACAAACAATGTAAATGATTGAAGACCCTGAATGCCTCCATAGTCAAGGCCTAAATTTGGACAGTGACGTAAAGTCCCATTTGTTCCTTCAACATAAAGAGCATAGTATATGCACACCACTAATAGCATTATGTGTATGATGCCGGCAGCAATGTTTTCATTACCTCAGTAGATTTTGTTTATTTTATCTCAGTTCCCATCAATTCACTATTTGAATCTTGTTCATGGATTTTCTATTCATTCTTAGAAAATCCACAACTTTGAGTTCTGCTTTATCTAGGTTTAATTCCCTTCTTAATGAGATTCCCCAGCCTGTGACATAAATCATTTTGACCAACCTGCTTCAGCTTTATGCTGTTTTTCAATCTTTTCCAGCCTTCCCAGCAACGAGTCGATTTTAGTTTTGATTTGGGTCAGTTCCTTTTTGATTGTCTGCAGCTCATCTGATTTCACTGGAGAGAGAAAAATGGAGCAAATCATGAAAACAATAATTTTATCCCAACAGACAGATTGCCCAACCATCTCAAATAGTCTGCGTATTATGGTGCAGTCATGAGGTATAATTTCTACGTCTGTTATTTTCTATATTACCAGTGATTTCAGTAAATATTTTTCAGCAGAGAATAAGGTTCATCTAAAGGATTCCCAAAGTTATCATTAAAGCAGATCTATCCTAGAAAATGGACTTCAGTGGTGGTGTCCGTAATATGAGCATTTAGGATCCTGAAAATAAACTGCATCTAAAATTAGTCTACAGCCAATGTGTTCAGTATAGTTGTCGATAAAACCAAAGCAATAAAATAGCAAAAGATTGTAGGCAATGGTGGATAAGCCATCAAAAAACATGTTGGGAGGAAATGGCTAACACAATTTCTAAAGTCACCAAGTTGAATGAATATTTCTGGGTGTAGTTATACACGAACCAGCCATAACATTGAATACCACTGAATAGCACAAAACCTGTTATAGAGGTTGCTCATCTTTGAAGGTCTTTCTGCCAGACCTCCACATGTCGCCAGACCGGTGGAGAGAAGCATACTTCCTGTTTCACTCCACTGGTTTCAGCTCCTTTGGTCCCCCGTTGACCCGCTCTGGTCCGTGCCGATAAACATTTGGTTCAACAGGGTCAAGTGGCCGCTGCAGCCCATGACTGGCCACAGCAGCGATGTGTCACCCATGCATCATACGAAATATTGACGTGATGCATGAGGGACATGTCACAGGGGGGGCCTGTAATTGGCCACCTCACAATTTACAGGACTTAATGGATCGTCTGATAATGTCTTGGTTATGATTCCAAAAGATATCTTTAGAGGTTTTGTTAGTTCCATGCCTTACAGGTTAAAACTGTTTTGGTGGCCAAAGAGGGGCCTACATAACAAGCAACTATATAACTGCATAAGGGCATAGAATGAAGGAAGCTGATAAGACCATTGTTTCAGGTTGCTCTGATTCCTTACTGGTTAGGTTGATGCGCCAAATACCTTCCATTAGAATGCATTACAATGAAGAGGCCCCTTCAAACTGCTGAGTGGCGGAGGTGCCAAGAGTTAGACCCCCACTGATCTGATATAACCCATTGAAACCCTTTGTACTTACAATGTATAGCTTTAGTTTTAGAGCAGTTTATTCCAAGTCTAGGAACATTCGGGAGTCCCCCCAGAGTGGTAGCTCAAGACATTTACAAGTTCATAGGCCACTTTGGCAACCTTGCCTATGGAGTTTTTTTCAGTTGAATTACTATCCAATCCCAGAGGGAAAAAAAGTGACATATCATAAGCCATATTACATAGGTATTCACCCACTTAAAAGCCTTACATTTAGGGTAGAATTTCTCTAACACATGGCACCCAGCAGATTATGGTAAGGCAGTACACAGAGTCCCTCTGGGTCCATAATACAAATATGCATGGTACATCACAAAGTGCCATACAGCCATCTGCACATGTTTCTGCAAAAAGAGACTGTTAAAGGCAACATTCAGCTCTGCTACATCTGTAAGGATATGGTGGGGGATTTATCATTGTAGGTGTATTTAAGTTTTTAGACTGGAGTTGCTATACGCACCTGCGCCAAATGTATGAAAATGGTGCACAGTAATAATACATTTGGCGCAAGTACAATGTGGTTATGCCTAACGTGGAGTACCAACTTTTTAAAAAGTCATAAAATTGACCTCGAAAAAGTTTCAAAAAAACCCTACGTGGGAGTTTTTTAAACCCCTTGATAAATGTTAAATTGCCTGAAATTTTCTGGCCATGTAAATAGATAGAGATGAGCGATTTGTTAAAAAATTTGATTCACTGGTTCACCAAAGTTTTGGGAAAAAACAGCTATTTCCTGGCTGCAGAGGGCCTTTATAGGGGTGCAGAACACTGTAACATGCATGGAGAGTCTGCTGTGGTAGTGAAATAACACTGTGAGTCAGTATGACATGCAGATGAGAGGGGTTGCTGTACTTCACTTATTTGGACAGTCACAGGGCCAAAACTGACCGAATAACTCAAGTATGAACTCAGCCTTACAGGTCGATGTTAGCGTCAAGAAGAAGCGCACTCCTTTTACACCGTCGTCAGCTGATTCCACATAGATGTCTACAGAACCTGTTCTATTTAACGCTTATACAAGTAGAGCCCCCTGACAGAGTGGAGAGGGTGTCAGCAGTAAGTGTGTGTTGACGTCACTGATTAATTTGCCCTTCCTCTGATCCGTCAGAACAATAACCCACAAAAAACGGATCCTGTCTGTGGAGCATACGCCATCACTCGGTCGGCATTAGCTCAATAATCCATCAGTATTGCTAATGCCCAAAAAAACAGGAATGGATCTAAAACAGAGATGACACGTGAATGGAATATTTGCATATCTTCTGTGTTTTGTACCCACAAAATGGGACCATACACCAATTGTTGGCTGGGGGTGTCTGATGTCACTTGAGATGAAGTGGATGACCGAGCTAACCAATCAAGAACCGCTGGGTTGCTGGTCAAGACTCGACTGCTAGATGACATCGGGATCTCAGGCCTCTCGCTGCGACTCCTGCTGCCATGCCCTCTTACTGTGCTGCAACCTTTGCCTGCGCCAGAAACATTGAAGCCTCTGCCACTGACTTATTTTGCTTTTAATTTATTTAGTTCAGCTAAAAGTATAACACCCCTAAAAACGGCGAATATATTTTTCTTTTTGTATCGAAAGAGGCCACTAAAGGCTTTCACCACAAATAACTGTAACAGTAAAGTGCGTATGTATTTTTCTTTCTGTACTAAAATAGGCCACTACACACTTTTACCACAAATAACTGCAACAGTGATGTGCGTATATATTTTTCTTTCTGTGCTGAAATAGGCCACTGCACGCTTTCGCCACAAACCACAAATAACTGCAACAGTGAAGTGCGTATATATTTTTCTTTCTGAGCTGAAATAGGCCACTAAATGCTTTTACCACAAATAACTGTAACGGTGACGTGTGTGTATATTTTTCTTTTTTTACTGAAATACGCCACTAAACGCTTTCACCACATATAGCTGCAGAAGTGAACTGAGAATATATGTTTCTTTTTGTAATGAAATACGCCACTAAATGCTTTCACAACATATAACTGCAGAAGTGAACTGTGTATATATCTTTCTTTTTCCACAGATATTAGCCACTAAAGGCTTTTCAACTTAGCACTTGCACCCCAAGAACAAGTTGCTTGAATGGCAGAGCTGTATAATGGCTATTTGGATCCCCAAATAATCTTTCCCTGCACTTGTAGATCGCTTTCCTAGCACTGTCCCTAACGCCTTCTGACGTCTCTCCCTGTACCAAGATGCTGTGAAATGATTCCTCCCTATCCTTTCCGTGCACATATAAATCATTTTTTCAGATTTTTTTTTCACAATGAGGTTTTTCCTATTGCTGTCCCTAGCACCTTCTTACGTCTGTCCCTGCACTCAGAACATGTCTGATTCCAAAATGGCCACCATATTTATAGTGCTGTGACATTACAGGGCTGGCTGTTTGCTGATTAGCTGCATGCAGGCATGTCAATCTGGGTGATCCCGCCTCACACTTGCAGATGCTATTTTAGGAAAAATTGTGATTTGTTACCACGAAGCGCGAGGGAATTTGCATTCGTTGCGAATAAAATTTTTCCTGAAATTCGGATCGAATTCCACTTTGTCTGATTCGATTCGCTCATCTCTATAAATATACATAAATACAACATTTGAAATTTGAAGAGAGCAGTCGGATGTTACTAATCATAATGAACATTATAATAATAATTTGCATTTGCACATGATTTATGTAGAATTTTTATTAAAATTTACATTATTTTGTCAAGCAAACTTTCTTAAAGGCTTTAACAGAAGATGCATTGCCATTCTGCCCACCATCTCATACTAATGTGATGCTTTTCTTAGTAATGGAAATTTTTTCTTTTTTTAATAAGGCAGTTGAACATATCTCAGCAATAAATGGTTCTCCGCTGAAGCCATCTTTTCTTCCTTTTGGAGGAAACCTAATCAATGCTATAAATGATCTGTAAATTTGTGCAAATTCAATTTCAAAAGATGTCTAATGAAAAGGAATAAGACTCTGATCTGAGAGAAATGACTTCTGTGAGATGAATGGAGTAGCTCTCTGAACCTTCCAGAAGTCAAATCCATTGCAGAGATGCCATGAATAATCTCAAAATGAATAGACACTATTGCAACAAGCAGATTATAATACCGCATATTTCCAGCATTTGCTTTCAGTGTCATCGCAGCATAAAAAAAGAAACTGGAATCCATGGGAAATATATGAGCAAACTGCCTAAAAGCTTAAAAGTAAAAGGAGTTTGGGATTACTGTCTTTGCAGTGTCAGATCCTGAATCATCCCGTAAAAATGCACATTTATTTTCTCCAGTTACAAAACAAAATAAATTCTTTATTTATCAGGTGCTCATCTTGAGATACTCACACTATATAGTCATATGAAAAAGTATCTTTTTTTTAACCGCTTCAATGCTGGAGTGTTTACCCCCCTTCTATACCAGGCCAATTTTTCAGTTTTAGCAATGGGCCTATCTAACTGAAATGACTACCGCACTTAATTTCTGAGCCCACCTATATTTGGCATTAGTTTTTTACAGGACACATTAGACCCTTTATTTTGTGCCATTAGATGACAGATATAAAAAAAAATGTAAAACAATATCGAAGAAAAAACTGTGAAAATGATGAAAACCAATATATATTTAGTTTTCTTATAATTTTTTTCTGTTACAAAAGATTTCAAGAAAAAAGATTTTTAAAACCATCACCGTGTGTTTGTTTCATGCGAAAATGTCTTCTACTTGTGTAATTTATCTACTGGCTGGGGTCACCGCAAGAATTGAAAGGACTGGAGCACATTTTAGATTTTGGTTGCCTATTTTTCTGTTGCTGGTTCTATGGCACCGTACAGCCAGGACAGTTGTTGTACAGTGCCAAAACATTAGAAACTCCTTCAATGTGACTTATTTTTACTTTGACCCCCTAAGGTATTCATCATAGGGAAATTTGGCTTTTTTATTTGTCCAGGCCAGTTTCTCCTCAAGTGAGCTATTTTATAGACTACTTGAAAACAGAGCATCTTATCCACCGCCACAAGGGAGAGACATCTGAATTTGTGCCAAGGTCTTGGGTAAATCTCTTAACTTCAATGTTAGTCAAAATCATGTGGTCCATTGCTGGAATCCTTCATTGTATGCAATTTTGATGAGAATTGCGGTTAGCAACAGATCACATGTGCAGAATTTGCTCCCCCTGTCAATTTACAGCTACATCACTCAGTTTCCTTTCATCTAGTATATAAGCTTTTTTCATAGTTTGGTGCTTGAGAAAACTTTTTAGCAAATTTGGGCACACTGAGAAAAGAGATCACCAGTGCTATATCCTAATATACTCTATTAAACTAAATTAACTGGTCGAAAAAGTATACTACTATCATAATGTAATGTTTATGGCTATATCAAGAATCTATATTATGTAATTATTGATTTTCACATTCATGGTCTGCCTACAGGAGGCGCTAGAGGCTTTCAATCACATAGAAAATCCCCTAAAAAATAGTGGTGGCACTATGGCCATTTCCCTTGCATTTAGATATCAATTGGAGGACACCAGTTCGCTGTTAATCAGTTATCAGGCTCAGTGATTAGATGGACAAGGACTTGTCTTCACACATGGTTTCAAAAACACAGAAATATAGTGGCAAATCTGGGGGAGCTGCTCAACCCCTAACACTGTAGCGTGTTTTTCATTGGGGGAGCAGCCCCACCGCATGTGGACCGCAGCAAACGACTATCCCCAGCAAAAAATATTTTGCATACGGTGGAGGATGTCGGCGCGGTCCACATGCACCACAAAGGCATCCTACACAAAACGGAGCATTGTGCGGATGAAAATATAATCATAAATCACAGAAAAAATGCACCAAACGGATATGCCACTGACTATACTGGCTAGTCATAAATGCAGATATTAAAAGCTGAGACTTTTGCCAATATATTCCTGTCAGGAAGATATCGGAGCCCACATGCACCACGTCACGGCTCTCAGCATGGCAAGGGGTCCTACCACTACGCTACCTATGGTGTGAACAAGGTCTGAAGGTGATGTAATCCAGCTCACAGCCAAGCTTCCACACAACCGCCTAGCAGGACAACTAGTGCAATGTGAACAAAGCCAGACTGTAAGCCACACCCATATCAGACCATGCGATGGAGGCTACCAGGTGCCTCCATCACATGGTCTGATATGGGTGTGGCTTACAGTCTGGCTTTGTTCACATTGCACTAGTTGTCCTGCTGGGCGGTTGTGTGGAAGCTTGGCTGTGAGCTGGATTACATCACCTTCAGACCTTGTTCACACCATAGGTAGCGTAGTGGTAGGACCCCTTGCCATGCTGAGAGCCGTGACGTGGTGCATGTGGGCTCCGATATCTTCCTGACAGGAATATATTGGCAAAAGTCTCAGCTTTTAATATCTGCATTTATGACTAGCCAGTATAGTCAGTGGCATATCCGTTTGGTGCATTTTTTCTGTGATTTATGATTATATTTTCATCCGCACAATGCTCCGTTTTGTGTAGGATGCCTTTGTGGTGCATGTGGACCGCGCCGACATCCTCCACCGTATGCAAAATATTTTTTGCTGGGGATAGTCGTTTGCTGCGGTCCACATGCGGTGGGGCTGCTCCCCCAATGAAAAACACGCTACAGTGTTAGGGGTTGAGCAGCTCCCCCAGATTTGCCACTATATTTCTGTGTTTTTGTCTTGTTTTATATGTAGTGTATGTGCCTTTACCTGGCATTTAAACACTCTCCTTTGCACCTGGTAGCCTCCATCACATGGTCTGATATGGGTGTGGCTTACAGTCTGGCTTTGTTCACATTGCACTAGTTGTCCTGCTGGGCGGTTGTGTGGAAGCTTGACTGTGAGCTGGATTACATCACCTTCAGACCTTGTTCACACCATAGGTAGCGTAGTGGTAGGACCCCTTGCCATGCTGAGAGCCGTGACGTGGTGCATGTGGGCTCCGATATCTTCCTGACAGGAATATATTGGCAAAAGTCTCAGCTTTTAATATCTGCATTTATGACTAGCCAGTATAGTCAGTGGCATATCCGTTTGGTGCATTTTTTCTGTGATTTATGATTATATTTTCATCCGCACAATGCTCCGTTTTGTGTAGGATGCCTTTGTGGTGCATGTGGACCGCGCCGACATCCTCCACCGTATGCAAAATATTTTTTACTGGGGATAGTCGTTTGCTGCGGTCCACATGCGGTGGGGCTGCTCCCCCAATGAAAAACACGCTACAGTGTTAGGGGTTGAGCAGCTCCCCCAGATTTGCCACTATATTTCTGTGTTTTTGTCTTGTTTTATATGTAGTGTATGTGCCTTTACCTGGCATTTAAACACTCTCCTTTGCACCTGGTAGCCTCCATCACATGGTCTGATATGGGTGTGGCTTACAGTCTGGCTTTGTTCACATTGCACTAGTTGTCCTGCTGGGCGGTTGTGTGGAAGCTTGGCTGTGAGCTGGATTACATCACCTTCAGACCTTGTTCACACCATAGGTAGCGTAGTGGTAGCACCCCTTGCCATGCTGAGAGCCGTGACATGGTGCATGTGGGCTCCGATATCTTCCTGACAGGAATATATTGGCAAAAGTCTCAGCTTTTAATATCTGCATTTATGACTAGCCAGTATAGTCAGTGGCATATCCGTTTGGTGCATTTTTTCTGTGATTTATCACACATGGTTTCCCATCGGCAGTAGTGATGCTCAAGTAAACTCTTACTCTTGTCTGTCTTGCGTCAGATAAATATTACACTTACATAAAATATTGTCGCACTTGTTTCAATGAACCAAACTATGAATTAAAAGATCAAAAGAAAATACAGTGTATAATATGTTCTTATGTGCAAGTGAAATTATTCATATTCAGTTCTGAACATTTATATCTCTTACAGATTTATTTCCCAGACTCTAGTATACCATCAACAGAACTTTAATAGTTGTAATATAATATGGTTTTAAGTCATTTTGGCTGTATTAGATTAACAATGTCTGCCCTCCTAGAATTTTATTGATGTCTGCCGACTCGACTATGTGAAATACTTATTATGTCTGTGTATTACTTTTCTCCTGGTCGATAAAGTTCTTAAAACCTGTCATTTGAAACCACCCAGACAACGAGGTGAACTCCATTAGCCATTCTCAAGGTCAATTTACTTTACAAAGTCAACCATGATACTTTCACGTATGCGTTTAAACAATCCAGTAGAAGAACAGTCTGCGGGAGTTCATAGTCAGATAGGGCCGGAGCACTGTCAGACTCTGACGACTATAATAGGACCTGGTAGGGATCTGGCCTGTTTCTGGGATTCAGGTGAAGAAAAAAACGGTGCTTGGACTGGTATTTGTCTGGTTGAATCTCATGGCAGAAACCGGATGGATCCCCACCGAGTCCTATTATAGTCAATGGGCTCTGGCGATGAACGGCAGTATGAGGCTATGCTGGATACCGTAAAAAATCCAGCAGGCTATTTCTCTACTGGATAGTTTAAAGGATAACTGTCATATTTTTATTTTATTTATTACAGCTAGGCATGTATACCTGAGTTTGTTAATGATTGCCAAAAGATCTGTAATTACCTTATAATAACAGCTTTCATTAATGTCTCTTGTCCCTTTCCACTGCTCCCTTTCAGGACCGTTGCTAGGGCACATCTGTCTCCGGCTAGGATGACAGAGGGGCGGTACTTCACACTGCATGCCTGCATTAGGCTTCAGAGTGAGGAGGCGTGTCTCTCAGTAATCCAATCTGATTGGCTGGCAGGCAACTGCTGGCTACAGCAAGTTTGTATGTGACCTGACGGAATGCAGTTTTGGCCTCAGAGAACTGGCAGAGGAGCCATCTTGAGAAGATCCTCATAATGTAGGATTCAAAACAGCTGTAACTAAGGGGGAACTCAAGGAAAACACTCGTAAGTGAAGAAACTAAAGACTGCTTTATGCATAATGCTGCTGATTTTTTTAATGAAAATATGACAGTTATCCTTTAAATGCATATGTGAAAGTAGCCATACAGGGTGAAGCATAAAAGCTGTGATTGGCGAGAAATTACTAAGTATTCAGGAAAGAAAGGTCTTGGTAAAAGAGATGACCCAATGATCACTCTGGTTGAACTCCAAAGATTCTGTTTGCAGATGGGAGAAACTTCCAGAAGATCAACCATTACTGCAGTACTCCACCAATCTGGGATTTATGGCAGAGTTGGAAGAAACAAGTCTCCTCTCATTAAAAGAAGCATGAAAGTCTGCCTGGAGTTTGAAAAAAATACCTAAGGGACTTTCTGAACGTGAGAGACAAGATTCTCTGGTCTGATGAAACCAGGATTTAACTTTTTGGACTCAATTCTAAGAGTCATGTCTGGAGTAAAACAGGTGCTGCTCATCACCTGCCCAATGCCATCCCTACAGAAAACCATGGTGGTGGCAGCATCATGCTGCAGGGGTATTTTCAGCAACTGGGAGACTGGTCAGATTTAAAGAAAAGCTGAATGATGCAAAGTTCACAAATATTTTTAATGGAAACCTAATCAAGAGTACTCTGGACCTCAGACTGGGCCAAAGGTTCACCTTCCAGCAAGACAATGACTCTAAGCACACAGCCAAGACAACATGGGAGTGGCTTAGGAACAACTCTGTGAATGTCCTTGAGTGGCCCAGCCAGACTTGAACTGGATAGAAATGAAAATGTCCCATCCAACCTTACAAAGCATGTGAAAACCTTGTGGCATCATACTCAAGAAAACTGAAAGCTGTAACCAGAGAAAAGATGCTTCAACTAAGTACTGAGTAGAGGACCTGAATACTTCTGTCAATGCAAGAGTTTAGTTTTTCTTTTTCAGAAAAAGTATTGAAGATTTCTAATGTTCTGTTGTCACCTTCTCATTGTGGTATACTGAGTGCAGATTGATGGAGAAAAACTTGACTTCTTTATTAGTTTAGCAGAAGGCTAAGGAGTTTTATAATTACCATTCTAGACTTCACCTCTTGCCTTCTGCTTTTGATTGATTGGGTTCTCCCTGTCAGTCCTTACAGACAGGAGGCAGGCAGAGCAATAGGAAGAAATATCTCACAGGATATTGTACAGTGTGTTGTGGAATTTGAGGAAAACTTAAATCCTCCTCATGTCAATTTTTGTTACAGATTTTCCTGCCTTTCAATGTGGCGGAGCTTCAGCATAAGTGAGATTATTAATTGCAGAGTTTAACATTTTATTTTCTAGTCCCTTGACATACATGTTGTGTATACGCCCCAACTAGGAAAATGTAAGCATTTCTGTAATTGGCAGTTACAGTACAAAGTTACCCTCACAATCAGACAGTCACATCAGTAAATATAATAAATGTACTTACTTTGAATAATTTGTCAAATTTAAAATATTATTTGATGCTACTCGTATATTACAATGGGCAGTATTAACAGTTTTAAAGAAGGTTCTTTTATTAGCGGTTGTAAGTCCCATAGAAGCGAATGTAGCAATGGGGACTCAATTCTTGTGATAGGGTTCCCAATGGATCAAACACATCCCTTATCCTGTAAAATGTTCTTTGTGGGAAAACCCCCTTTAAGTTTAATATATGTCTATGCAAGTCGTAAAATGGCATCTGTCAGCAGACTTGTATCCATGACACTGGCTGACCTGTTACATGTGCTCTTGGCAGCTGAAGGCATCTGTGTTGGTGCCATGTTCATATGTGTCCACATTGCTAAGAAAAATGATGTTTTAATATATACAAATGAGCGACTAGGAGCAACAGGGGCGTTGCCATTACTCCAAAACATAGAAACATAGTTTATAAGGCTGAAAAAGACACCTGTTTATCTAGTTCATCCTCTTATCCTGCAAGTTGACCCAGAGGAAGGCAAAAAACAAACAAACTGTGAGGTAGACGCCAATTTGTCTCACAAAAATTCCTTCCCTGGATCAACGACCCAAAAATAACTCTCTGGATTAACTACCCATCTCTAGTAACTATAACATGTAAAATTATTACGCTCCAGAAATGCATCCAGGCTGCTCTTGAACTCTTTTAGTGAACTCACCATCACTACCTCCTCAGGCAGAGAGCTCCATAGTCTCACTGCTCTTACTATAAAGAACCCTCTTCTATGTTTGTGTACAAACCTTCTTTCCTCCAGACACAGAGGATGTCCCCTCGTCACAGTCACAGTCCTGGGGATAAATAGATGATGGGATAGATCTCTGTACTGACCCAGTTTTTATGTTTCTATGACCCCTGATATATTTATACATAGTTATTAGATCTCCCCTTAATTTTTCTAAACTGAATAACCCAAATTTTGATAATCTTTCAGGGTACTGCAGTCCCCCCATTCCAGTTATTACGTTAGTTGCCCTTCTTTGAACCCTTTCCAGCTCTGCTATGTGTACCTTGTTAGCAAGAGCTCAGAACTGTACACAATACTCCATGTGTGGTCTGACTAGTGAATTGTAAAGTGGCAGGACTATGTTCTTGCAACCCATTATCTTATTGGCCTTGGCAGCAGCTGCCTGACACTGGTTTCTACAGCTTAGTTTGCTGTCCACTAAAATCCCTTTGTCCTTTTCCATGTCAGTGTTACCCAGTGTTTTACCATTTAGTATGTACGGGTGACTTGCATTATTCCTTCCTATGTGCATAACCTTACATTTGTCACTTTTCCGCCTAAGCCTCCAATCTATCCAGATCCCTCTGTAGCAGAATACTGTCCTCTTCCATGTTAATTAACTTACACAGTATAGTGTCATCTGCAAAAATTGATATTTTACTATGCAAGCCTTCTACAAGATCATTAATAAATATATTGAAGAGAATAGGGCCCAATACTGACCCCTGAGGTACCCCACTAGTGACAGTGACCCAATTTCAGTGTGTACCATTAATACCCACCCTCTGTTTTCTATCACTGAGCCAGTTACTTACCCACATACAGACATTTTCTCCCAGTAAAGCATTCTCATTTTATATGCTAACCTTTTATGTGGTACGGTTTAAAATGCTTTAAAGAAATCAAGATATATAACATCTGTTGATTCGCCGCGGTCAAGTCTAGAACTTACCTCCTCATAGAAACTGATTAAATTAGTTTGACATGACCGATCCCTCATGAAGTCATGCCAATATGGCGTTATTTGCTTATTTCCATTGAGGTACTCAAAGATAGTATCTAAAAAAAAAACAGTTTACCAATGACATTACCTGTTTTAGATGTTAAACTTACCGGCCTAAAGTTTCTAGGCTCTGTTTCTGGACCCTTTTTGAATATTGGCACATTGTACTTCTTCCTGGGTCAGACAGGGCACTTTTAATGGGGAATTCACTTTTACATTCTGCATTTTATCTGACAGTTTATTTTCTTCAGTGAATACAGCAAAGAAAAAAATATTTTATAGCTTTGCTTTCTCCCTCATCGCTGTCTGCAACTCCTCCCTCATTACCATTTATATAATTGAAGAACATTTTAGGGTTAGTTTTACTCTCTTTGGCAATGAATCTCTCGGTCTCACGTTTGGCTGCTTTTATTTGTCTTTTACATATTCTATTTTATTCCTTTATAGTTTTTCAATGCTTTCTCTCTACACTCCTGTTTTAGTGATTTAAATGCTTTCTTTTTGTCATTTATTGCTTTCTTTACAGTTCTATTTATCCACATTGTTTTTTTCTTGTTCCTTAACCTTTTATTCCCATAAGGTATGTACCTCTCACAATTAGATTTTAGGATGATTTTAAAAATATCCCATTTTGTGGTTGTATTTTTTATCTTTGAAGACTTTGTCCGAGTTATTTAGGCCAATGGCCTCTCTTAGTTGGCTAAATTTAGCTTTTTTTAAGTTTGGTGTTTTTGTTCTTCCCTGAAGAAATACTATTTTGAATGACAATTGGAAGGTTATTATTTTCCTAGTCACTATTTCCCAGGTGTCCCCCAACCTGCACATCTGTTGTTCTGTCAGGTCTTTTGGTTAATACTAACTTCAGTTAACTCCTGCTAGTTGGGTTCTGAACGAGTTGAGAAAGGTAATTGTCTTTGGTTATTAACAACCTGTTTCCTTTATGGGTTCTACAGGTTTTATTTTCCCAATCTATGTCTGGGTAGTTGAAGTCCCCCATAATAGTGACCTCATCATTTGCTGCCTTACCTATTTCATTTAGTAGTAGATTTTCTGTGGACTCTGGTATATTCGGTGGCTTATAATAAACTCTGATAAGTATTTTATAATTGATTTTGCCTCCATGTATTTCTACCCTCAGTGACTCCACATGTTCATGTCCCTCACGTATATCTTCTCAGAGTGTGGGTTTTAGACAGGATTCTTTCCAAACAGATTGTAACCATGTACGTTAATTGCTTAGTCATAGCTATCATCCAGCCATGTCTCAGTTATTCTCACTATGTCATAGTCCTCCTCACACATCACTAATTCCAGTTCACCAGTTTTGTTGGTCAGGCTTCTGGCATTAGTATACTGTAGGAAGGCCTAAGGGATCATCGTTGACGGAAGATATGTGTCACCGAGGTTCCTGGCCTCAGTGGAGTAAGAGCCAGTTTTCATGTGTCAGCAGCAGTTGCTGTTTGACACCTTGCTATTTAGTATAGCTGTAATAGCTGATCCAGGACGGCTATTACTGGAAGTAGTCAAAGTGCTGGATCGGTGACTACTCCCCACGTTCCAGGCTGGGTCTTCACTGGCCTAAATAAAAAAAAACAGCCAGCAGTGTCAGCTGGTGGTAATTACCTCTCTCTCTGACAGAGGAGCTCTTGCAAATAGACTGTCGTACTGTTTAATTGCCATAAGTATGAATAAAACACTGAGGTTTTTGAGTTACAAACTGGTCTTTGCTGCTATACTGCGTCCGCTTGTCCTGTCTACCAGAGTGAATCCCCACAATACATACAATTGAGGGTTTTTTGTATATTTTTTACCCTACACCTTTCCTTCTGAACTGTTCTAGTCCCTCCTTCCATTCCTTCCCCAGTTCTATTACCTCGCCCCAGGTCTCTTCCCATCCTATAACGTAATTACCCTCCCCCCAGACCCTAGTTTAAACACTCCTCCAACCTTCTAGCCATTTTCTCCCCCAACACAGCTGCCCCTTCCCCATTGAGGTGCAGCCCATTCCTACGATAGAGAGAAGGTGGCCCAGTTATCCAGGAACCTAAACCCCTCCTTCCAACACCAGTTCTTGAGCCACTTGTTACCCTCCCTAATCTCCCGCTGCCTTTCTTGTGTGGCTCGTGGTACAGGTAATATTTCGGAAAACAATACCTTTGAGGTCCTTGCCCCTAGCTTGTGACCTACTGTAAATAGGCTCTGCTCTCTCTGCAAGTGCCACACCCTCTACACCTTGATTGACAGAGCCAGGCACTGTAAAGGTCTGCAGGGGGTGCAGCAGTTGCGGAAAGTGCAGAGCCTCTAGGTGTAACAGTAACGCCCCTGTTGCTCCTAGAGGCTCATTTGGCTCATATATTAACACTTCATTTTTCTCAGCAATACAGGCACATATGAACATGGGATCGATGCATTCAGCTGACAAATATGCTGACAGATGCCTTTTAAAATCTCTGTAACAGAAGGAATACTATAAAGACATCAATAAATTAATCAGAAAATGTGCACCTAAAATGATATGCTGATAAAATTTGGACATTTACTTTTAAGTACCTATATTTTCTGAAAAGAGTAACAAGACAAGACTTTTGTGACATACTGATATTCTGTTGACAGCAACAGTGAATTTGACTTCCGCTTGTTTTCTCCTATTCTCCTTTTTGCTGCAATTTTAGTTATAATTTTCTCTTCACAATATTATTTCTGAATTCCTAATAACCACATCACACAGTAATGAAGGGCACTCACATTTTGATGAGGAGCCACTCGAGATGGATCTTGATCCTCCTTTTAAAGAGAAAATCCCTTTGCCTCTGCGTGTAACTGGCACTGTAATACGGGGCCGTTTTAGGGGGATGACGGCACGAGGAGGAGGAGGAACGCGTCCATGCCCATAATCAAACAACCTTAAAGTAATGAGATTTTATTATTAGGTATCAGATTTACATGTCCTTAAACATTATTATATTAAATATAGAAGACTGAAAGTAGAGATAACAGAACATCATGGATGTCAGAACGTCATTATACACAGAGCTTCCCATATACTAAGGTTGAATAGACAGATGTACATGACCCCGAAAAAGAAGCCAAGCCCAACACACACCTCTGATATATAGTATGTGGTAAAGAGGCTTTGGCTGCCTCTAATGTAAAAAAATATCTGTGGTGTAAAGCATCCCCTCTGTTCTAGACAGAGAAATCCCTTGATGGGCCACTATGCAGAAAATGAATGATTTGATAAAAATTTGTCACATGCTGCTTTATTCTCATAACCCATCAGAGACGTCACCAGAACCGAAAATTACCATATAAAATGGATATAGACTCTGCTTTATGAATGGAGGTTTATAAGAGATAACCAGCTGTAATAAAAAAAAGATTAGCTTTGGATGATGCTTATCTTTTATTTCTTCTTGTCAATGTTAAAGGGGTTTTCCAGGCTTTTAATATTGATGATCTATCGTCAGGATAGGTCATCAATATCAGATCAGCGGGGTTCCGACACCCGACACCCCCATCCATCAGCTGTATGAAAGGATACTACTGTCTATGGCAAAGCATCAGTGAACTGACAGAGAGAAGGGAGACGGCACGCGCGCACTGCGCACGCCATCTCCTCAAACAGCTGATCGGCGGGGGTGTCGGACCCCACTAATCTGATATTGATGACCTATCCTGAGAATAGATTATCAATAGTAAAAGCCTAGAAAACCCCTTTAAAGGAGGTTTATCACAATAATAAGTGACAGCATATCAATCAGATATACCATCACTCACTGGATCCATCTGCCAGACCGCCATGAATCCTCAGATTTTTCCCTGGACAGCGACTTTTTGGCTGCACACAGTGCAGGGAACTTTAAAGAGTGAACATTCAAGTGAATGGTCTCTTCATTATCATGATTAGTGTTGAGTGCATCGGGTTTGGACTGCTGTATCCGAACCCAATTAGTTTGAGAACGTCATAGCCGCAGTACTAATTTAAAATGTATGGGCTCCGCGCAAGTCTTTGCGATCTCGCAGCAAATATCGCGAGACCTGCTTCATCTTGCGTCCATGACATGACACTTGGATAATGTACTGTACATAAATGACAGTGTTAAAATGAGGCACAAAGCCGAGTTCAGCCTCAGAGTTTGACACTGTAATTTATGCCCACAACCGAAGTGTCATGTCATATCATCAGTAAGGGACCAAGTGTAGTCGCGAAACGCGTTTAAGGAGTACGGAGGAACTTTGCCAACGGAGCAGTAATAATAGATAAAGAAGTAAAAGCGCTCCCCCAGCTTTATTGCTATTTCCAAACCGGCCCGGCAGATCCCGATCACGTGACCAACACTAGGTCACGTGGACATCACATACCTAACTACAAGCGCGCGCGCCTAGAGACCACGAGGGACGCCGACAGCCGGAGTACAGAACTGCAAGCAACAACTGGTCGGAGCACTGAAGGAAGACATCACTACATGGCGGGTAAGTGATCTCTGTACCTAAGACAGTACGGGACGCCGTACCGAGGTCCAGAGCACCAATTCCCCCACAGGAACCATACATTTTTCCACAAGTACAAGGCCTTCAATATACAGAACAGTATCTTTATATTTTTCTATCTACTGCAATTTTGTTTTTAAGCGCTACCTATGGGACCATATGATACATAATTTTATTGTATAGTACCTTTTTACTATTTTGAATTTTTCTTTTTAGCGCTACCTATGGGACCACCTGATGCCTAACTATATTGTATAAGACTGCACTTTTTTCCATTTTTTCCCTTTTAGCCCAATCCATTATATTTAACACTATTTATATTATTCACAAATTACTGGGAAAGGTTATCCCATCTACTTGAGCCAACTACAAAAGACTCAACCTCTCCACCGCCCCTTCTTTTCCCCACCACATCATACCACCTACCTCAATGGACTAAATACCACCCATTTTTTCCCTCCTATTCTCCACGGATCCACTCCAAGAATACCTGTTACCAGCCATCCCCTATCTGGCACCCGTATCTAGTGCCCAGACCACCACACCCACCTATTTTCTAATATCTTTACCCAATTTTAATTTATCTAGTATTTTAACCAAATAAAAAACTACCGTATTATATCCCTCTTATGAGTGTGCCTGCTACCTTCTTATTTTAAATTTTCTCCTTTTTGACTGGGTGAGTCAAAATTAGCAGTTCAGCACCTCAGCCATTCTACTGAGTAGTTGAGCCGCCTTAATCCCATTTGTTGAGTATTTATTTGCCTTACCCTCTTGATGTTAACACTCTGTTACATCTACTCAATGCCAGTAGTGATGAGCGGCATAGGCAATATTCTAATTTGCGATATTTCGCAAATTTTTGGCTGAATATTCACCATAAATTTGCCAATTCGAAAATTCGTGATCTCCAGTCATTGTTTACTTGATTGCGAAAATCGGCAATGTAAAATATTCGTGATAAATTTGCAATTAGAATAATTAACACTATTCGCGAATACGAATATATAGCACTATATTTTAAATATTCGTGAGTTCTCGAAGTGGCGATATTCACGATTAAAATTTGCGATTCGAATATTCGCGCTCAACACTAAATGCCAGTGTGATACAAGCAAAGCCGCTCATCACCCAGGACTTATATAAAGTGTCTCATCTTAGAATAGAAGATTTTAAAGTACGTCAGTCTCCAGGTAAAAGTTCTGGTGTTTAGGAAGAAAACCGCATGCACCCACACAATGTACTGCACTGCGTTTTGATTGACACATGACAGCTCGGAAGGGTTCTCCTCTTCCCATATGCTCTTCTAGCGATCGAATATGGAGATATGTGCACTGGGAGCTCCACTGTACTTCAGTTTAAAAACATATGGCTGACATATTAAATCAGATTCATCTGTTATCACTAGGGTAGGAAAGTCAACCTAATTCCCTTTGTCTTTATCGCTGGCTATTAATCACATGCAGGAAAAAAGACGGTTCCTTAGAGATATTACTTCTAATCTACAGTCATGAAAATGTCTTCTGAAGTAATGAATAAATAAAACCTAAAGTGCTTAGAAAGATGGAAGCCCTTAAATAAATGCAGTTTTACTAATCTGTTGCCTCTCTTGACTATGTCAGTGGATCTACTTAGAAACTTTCATGGTTATGGTGAGGACCTCAGGGAGAGTTTTCAGATAAACGATTATCAATACACTCATAGAATTAGCTAAATGATCAAAAAAGACTGGATTAAAGGACTACACAAAAATATGCATAAAAAGCTACTTTAACCCCTTGAGTCCTGAATGAATTTTTATATATTTTTTTAATTATCTTTATTTTTGTTATCAGCATATAAAAAATTTCAAAGTAACAGGAGGACAGACAATGAACCCAAAAAAGAAAAACAAAAAAGAACATATTCAATGACAAGTACAAAGACATACATAAACGTTTGTTATATATTTGTCATTATTCACTACAAAGGTCTATCCTTATCCTGTTTCTTATCTCATATCCTTAGGACATATTATTACTACTACTTTTTTCTTTAACTTTTTTTCATGCAGGACTTTTTAGTCCGGCGGCTTTCGCTGTGCAGTGCCGTGCTGCGCCGGAGCTCAGCCCCCTTCCCCATTATAGTCAATGGGGACGGAGCGGCGGTCCGGCGGCTCTGCGAAACAGCGGAAGGACGGATCCAACAGGGAGACCAGCCTGCCGGATCCGTCCTGCCGCAAGTGTGCAAGAGCCCTTACAAACTTTGTCAACCCTTGAGGTGTTCCACAAGGATTAAAGGAAAATGGAGGTGAAATTTTAAATTTCACTTTTTTGGTAGATTTTTTTATGCTAATTAATTTTTTTTTGCAACACAGCAAGGATTAACAGCAAAATAAACCTCAATATATATTACTCTGATTCTGCAGTTTACAGAAATACCCCATATGTGGCGGTAAACTGCTCTATGGGTATGTGGCAGTGGTCAGAAGGAAAAGAGTGCCATATGGATTTTGGAGGCAGATTTCGCTAGAATGGTTTTTAAGCACCATTTTAAATTTGAAAAGACGTACCCCAACAATGGAAAACCTCAAAAAGTGACCGCATTTTAGAAACTACACCCCTTAAAGAATATATTTCCCCCTAAGCATTTTACGGAATTTGGAAGTTTTTCGTTTCATCCAATAAAATGTTGCTTTAGACCCAAATTTTTTATTTTCACAAGGGGTAACAGGAGAAAAAACACCCCATAATTTGTTACTCATTTTTCTTGAAAACGGCAACACCCCATATGTGGTGGTAAACTGCTGTGGGGGCACATGGCAGGATTTAGAACGGTAGGAATGCCATATGGCTTTTGCAGCGCAGATTTTGATGGATAGGTTTATGGGTGCCAATGGTTTTTATTTTTTAAGTGATTGTGTTATGTGGGGGCTTATTTTTTGTGGAATGAGGTGATGGTTTTATTGGTACCATTTTGGGGTACATAAGACTTTTTTATCGCTTGGTATTAAACTTTTTGTGAGGCAAGGTGAAAAGAAAATTTTTTTATAGAGCAGGATGCTACGGATGTGACAATACCCAATATGTCTATCATTTTTATGTTTGTTAAGTTTTACACAGTGAAATCATTTTTTAAACAGAAAAAAATCTACTTTTTGTGTTGCCATTTTCTGAGAGCCCTTTTTTTTTTTTTTGGGCGATTGTCTGAGGTAGGGGCTCATTTTTTGTGGGATGAGATGACTGTTTGATTAGTAACATTTTGGAGTACATAAGACTTTTTGATCACTTGGCATTACACTTTTTGTGAGGCAAGGTCACCAGAAAATGGCTTTTTTGACACTGTTTTTATTATATTTATTTACGGAGTTCACCTGATGGGGTGGGTCATGTGATATTTTTATAGAGATGGTTAATACGGACGCGGCGATACCTGATATGTGTACTTTTCCTTTTTTCTAAATTTTTTTACAATGTTTTTTTTTTTTACTTTATTTCAGGAAAAGGACGATTTTTTTAACTTATTTTTTCACTTCATTTTTTTGTCCCACTCTGGGACTTCAACTTTTGGGGGTTTTATCCCCTGCACAATGCATTACAATACTTATGTATTGTAATGCATTGGCTTTAAGTGTATTACACTTACAGGTTCCTGCTTGTGCTACCAGGGAGCCGGATCTCACAGGATCTCACGGAAGGCAGCCACGATGCCTAAGGAAGGCATCGGGTTGCCTTCCCTGCCATCGGGTTTCCGCCACAGCAGCGTGGGGACCCGATGGACACCCCACACCCGGCAGGATACCGCACGTGCTGCGGTCAGCACTGACCGTGGCAGTGCAATGTGTAATGCACCAGCACTGGTGTTTTCACCCTTGCAGCGCTGGAGTACACTGTTTGGTGTAGGGACCCATCTGAGGGAGGTGCGCTAAGAACCTCAAATCTGTAACTATATTGCATATAGCAGTCAACAATTGACCGCAGTAAAAAAGTCATAATGCATGCACATGTAATACAATGCTCCCAGCAGCAGAAAACCTTTGCCCTAATGTGTATGCACCACAAATCTGTCTAAGGCCTCATGCACACGACTGTTGTGTGCATCCGTGGCCGCTGTGCCGTTTTCCGTTTTTTTTCGCGTACCCATTGACTTTCAATGGGTCCATGGAAAAATCGGAAAAATGCACCGTTTTGCAGCCGAGGCCGTGATCCGTGTATCCTGTCCGTCCAAAAAATAAGACCTGTCCTATTTTTTGGACGGACAACGGTTCACGGACCCATTCAAGTCAATGGGTCCGTGAAAGAACACGGATGCACACAAGATTGGCATCCGTGTCCGTGATCCGTGGCCGTAGGTTGCTTTCATACAGACGGATCCGAAGATCCGTCTGCATAAAAGCTTTTTCAGATCTAAGTTTTCACTTCGTGAAAACTCATATCCGACAGTATATTCTAACACAGAAGCGTTCCCATGGTGATGGGGACGCTTCTAGTTAGAATACACTACAAACTTTGTACAAGACTGCCCCCTGCTGCCTGGCAGCACCCGATCTCTTACAGGGGGATATGATAGCACAATTAACCCCTTCATGTGCGGCACCTGAAGGGGTTAATTGTACTATCATATCCCCCTGTAAGAGATCAGGGCTGCCAGGCAGCAGGGGGCAGACCCCCCCTCCCCAGTTTGAATATCGTTGGTGGCACAGTGTGCGCCCCCCATCGGTCGGGCCCCCCCTTCCTCCCTCTATTGTTATAAATCGTTGGTGGCACAGTGTGCGCCCAACCTTCGGGCCCCCCCTTCCTCCCTCTATTGTTATAAATCGTTGGTGGCACAGTGTGCGCCCCCCATCAGCCCCCCTCCCTCTATAGCATTAACAACATTGGTGGCAGTGTGCGGCCTCCCATTCCCCCCCCCCATCATTGGTGGCAGCGGAGTTCCGATCGGAGTCCCAGTTTAATCGCTGGGGCTCCGATCGGTAACCATGGCAACCAGGAAGCTACTGCAGTCCTGGTTGCCATGGTTACTTAGCAATAGTACAACAGTAGAAGATTCATACTTACCTGCTTGCTGCTGCGATGTCTGTGACCGGCCGGGAGCTCCTCCTACTGGTAAGTGACAGTTCTTTAGCAATGCGCCGCACAGACCTTTCACTTACCAGTAGGTGGAGCTCCCGGCCGGACACAGACATCGCAGCAGCAAGCAGGTAACTATGAGTCTTCTACTATTGTACTATTGCTAAGTAACCATGGCAACCAGGACTGCAGTAGCGTCCTGGTTGCCATGGTTACCGGTCGGAGCCCCAGCGATTAAACTGGGACTCCGATCGGAACTCCGCTGCCACCAATGATCGGGGGGGGGGGGGGAGATGGGAGGCCGCACACTGCCACCAATGTTGTTACTGCTATAGAGGGAGGTGGGCCGATGGGGGGCGCACACTGTGCCACCAACGATTTATAACAATAGAGGGAGGAAGGGGGGGCCCGATGGGGGGCGCACACTGTGCCACCAACAATTTATTACACTAGAGGGAGGAAGGGGGGCCCGATGGGGGGCGCACACTGTGCCACCAACAATTTATTACACTAGAGGGAGCAAGGGGGGCCCGATGGGGGGTGCACACTGTGCCACCAACGATTTATTACACTAGAGGGAGGACGGGGGGCCCGATGGGGGGCGCACACTGTGCCACCAACGATATTCAAACGGGGGGGGGGGTGTGCCCTGATCTCTTACAGGGGGATATGATAGTACAATTAACCTCTTCAGGTGCGGCACCTGAGGAGTTAATTGTGCTGATCACGGCCCCCTGTAAGAGATCGGGTGCTGCCAGGCAGCAGGGGGCAGTCTTGTACAAAGTTTGTAGTGTATTCTAACTAGAAGCGTCCCCATCACCATGGGAACGCCTCTGTGTTAGAATATACTGTCGGATCTGAGTTTCACGAAGTAGCTCATATGCGACAGTATATTCTAACATAGAGGCGTTCCCATGGTGATGGGGACGCTTCAAGTTAAAATATACCATCGGATTGGAGAAAACTCCAATCCGATGGTATAAAAGAACTCCAGACTTTACATTGAAAGTCAATGGGGACCGATCCGTTTGAAATGGCACCATATTGTGTCAACATCAAACGGATCCGTCCCCATTGACTTGCATTGTAATTCAGGACGGATCCGTTTGGCTCCGCACGGCCAGGCGGACACCAAAACGACTTTTTTTCATGTCCGTGGATCCTCCAAAAATCAAGGAAGACCCACGGACGAAAAACGGTCACGGATCACGGACCCACGGACCCCGTTTTTGCGGACCGTGAAAATAAACTGTCGTGTGCATGAGGCCTAAAAATAGGAGCCGATTGGGGAAGCTAGGATTTTTACAGTTTTTTACAACATGCTCAAAAAGGGAGCTTAGCAGAAACAGGGAGAGCTTCACATGAAAAGGACAGGGCCTAACATGCACCATTTTGTGCTAAAATTGTGCCACAACTCTGGCACAAAAATCTGCCTCAAAGTAGGCCAACCAACAATGGTACAGAGTCAGAGAAAAGTGTTTATCCCTACATCAGATTTATCATCCAACCTTAGCCACCGTGTTAAATCTGTTGGAGGTCTAGATAGCAGGTCAACACCATTTATAAGATTAGTAAAGAGATTGCGCAACCCTTTAAACTAAAGCGACAGCTCTACCACGCAAGAT
>NC_058084.1:115924121-115970797 GCF_014858855.1 Bufo gargarizans | reverse complement strand
AGCGCTTCAGCAATGAGCGCTTCCATCTGTATTAAAGGGGTTGTCCGGGTTCAGAGCTGAACCCGGACATACCCTTATTTTCAACCCGGCAGCCCTCCTGAGCCTGGCATCGGAGCATCTCATGCTCCGATGCGCTCCTGTGCCCTGCGCTAGATCGCGCAGGGCACAGGCTCTTGTGTTTTCAATAACACACTGCCGGGCGGTAACTTCCGCCCAGCAGTGTGTTCGGTGACGTCACCGGCCTTGAGGGGCGGGCTTTAGCTCTGCCCTAGCCATTTTACTGGCTAGGGCAGAGCCAAATCCCGCCCATCAGTGCCGGTGACGTCACCGGGCTGCCTGTCAGCCCCATAGAGAGCCCGGTATGTCACCGGAACTCAGAAAAATGCCTTTGCCCTGCGCGATTTAGCGCAGGGCAAAGGAGAGCATCGGAGCATGAACTGCTCCGATGCTCATGTCAGGGGTGCTGCCGGGGTGAAAATGGAGGGCTGTCCAGGTTCAGCTCTGAACCTGGACAACCCCTTTAATGGAAGCGCTCATTGCTTCTAGGCCTGGCAGTGGCATCCCCGTGAGAGACGGCACCCGGGGCGGACCGCTCCCCCCTGGGTACGCCACTGCTTATATGGCTATGTGAATGGGAAAAAAAAAAGTGATGGTTCCGGGAAGGCAGGGAGTAAAAAACGAAAAAACGAAAATGGAAAAAAATTAAACGTCTCTGTGTCAGGAAAGGTTTAATAGACTCATGCCTCTTACGATCCATTCATATGTCCGCAAGTGTTTTGCGGTCTGCACATGGCCGGCACTATGATAGAAATGCCTATTCTTCTCCGTGGCTGCGGACAAGAATAGGACACGCTCTATCTTTTTTACGGAGCCGCGGAACAGAAGTGCGGATGCGGACCGCACACGGAGTTCTGTCCACATCTTTTCCAGCTCCATTGAAATGAATGGGTCCGATGCGGACCTGTTCACGTGGATGGGTGAATGGACCCTAAATATATTGGCCTCATCTTACTCTGGCGGCCGGTCTTTAGTAAATGACCCCCATAGGTTTGTGGTGTCTGTAAAGAGATTCATTTTAAAACCGAAAGAGAAAAACGTGAAGCTGCGAGCGGCGCTGGATCCGGCTGCAGTCCTGGTATATATTAGAGAATTATTGCATAACACTGAACTGTCAGATCAGCGCCGGGGATTAGGAATTTTTGGCAGATAAGAGGCAGAGCTCGTTGTGGTATTGTGGCTCCTGCTGACTCATGTGAACTGCAGCCCTACGGGACATGATGACTGATGGACCAGGGAGGAAAAAACATCTAATCTCAGAAGAATTAGCGAAAAAAACTGGAGTAAAACGAAAACAGCATGTGATCCCGGTTACACGGTTGTAGGTTTTCTGCTTGACAGTGCAGTGGCGGTAAGTCCCCATGTGGCGGAAATAATACCCTTGTGTTATAGACAGACTATGTGTTCCACCCCTGTTAGGCCTCTTTCACACGGGCGTCATGTTTTAGGGCTGGATAAGAGGCGGGTGCGTCGCGGGAAAATGCGTGCTTTTTCGGCGCGAGTGCAAAACATTGTAATGCGTTTTGCACGCGCGTGAGAAAAACCGGCATGTTTGGTACCCAAACCTGAACTTCTTCACAGAAGTTCGGGGTTGGGTTAGGTGTTGTGCAGATTGTATTATTTTCCCTTGTAACATGGTAAAAAAAAAGCCGGTGTTCCGTTATATTTCCCTACCTGGTGAGATTTCCCTACCCTCATCACTTCCGGCCGCACCGGACATGACGTGGGGAGGTGTGCCTCTCTGCGCAGGCGCACAACACCGGCCGACACTGCGTGTGCGCTAGTAGCCTCACCAGCGTTTAGGGTAGGGAAAAAGCACTGGCCCGTAATTTTTCCCTTCCAGTGCACGCGCAGTGTCGGCTGATGTCCAGCTGAGAACATCCATCCGATCACTGCGCCTGCGCACTGGCCCGTAATTTTTCCCTACCCCAACCGCTGGTGAGGCTACCGGCGCATGCAAAGTGTCGGCCGGTGTCTAGCTAACTCTGCTGTGAAATTTCCCTACCCCTGCGCGGAGCGGCACACCTCCCCACGTCATGTCCGGTGAAATCTCACGAGGTAGGGAAATATAACGGAACACCGGGCTGCGCGAACAAGTGGATTAAGGTGAGTTAAATTATTATTTTTTTAACCCCTCCAGCCCTAATTTTCTAATCATTCTGTATTCAGAATGCTATTATTTTCCCTTATAAACCATGTTATAAGTGAAAATAATAATGATCGGGTCCCCATCCCGATCGTCTCCTAGCAACCGTGCGTGAAAATCGCACCGCATCCGCACTTGCTTGCGGATCCTTGCGATTTTAACGCAGCCCCATTCACTTCTATGGGGCCTGCGTTGCGTCAAAAACGCACAATATAGAGCATGCTGCGATTTTCACGCAACGCACAAGTGATGGGTGAAAATCACCGCTCGTGTGCACAGCCCCATAGAAGTGAATGGGTCCGGATTCAGTGCGGGTGCAATACGTTCACCTCATGCATTGTACCCGCGCGGAAATCTCGCCCGTGTGAAAGGGGCCTAAGGCTACTTAGCTGCGGTTTTGTGTACTGTCAAAAAAATGGAAAAAAAACTGATCCGTAAGATCTGTAAGGGTGGGTTCGCACTAGCGTTATGCCATTCCGTTATAAGTTCTGTTTATAACGGAATGGTCAGACGGAATGCAAAACGGAAGTCTAAGGAGGCATTCTGTTTTGCTCCATCCTAATAGAAGTCTATGGGCAGCATAACGGATCCGTCTGGTTTCCTGTCGACAGGACTGTGTTTCCGTCCTGCATATCGGAAACCAGACGGATCCATTATGCTGCCCATAGACTTCTATTAGGATGGAGCAAAACAGAATGCCTCCTAAAGGCTTCCGTTTTGCATTCCATCTGACCATTCCGTTATAAACAGAACTTATAACGGAATGGCATAATCCTAGTGCGAACCCACCCTAAGTGAAGGGTGACAGATCTGTTTTTTAGGAGCCTAAAAAATTGGACCTGTCAACCATTGACTTTCAACTTATTTAGTGACGGATCAGTTTTTCTTCCATTTTGTTTTCACACAACCGCATCCTAACGGAACGGATTCACCCTGATGTGCAAAATCCAAACGGATCCGTTTTATTCCGGTATTCAGATCCTCTGCCGGAATAAATAACAAAAGTGTGAAAGTAGGCTTACCCTGAACCACCTATGGGACACCAGCTTATCAGGGGAACAGTGGTACATGAGCTGTATAAATTACTATGCACTGAGCTCCCTCTAGTGGTGGCTGTATATATCTGTATGCAGTAATCTCCTGAGCTCCCTCTAGTGGTGGCTGTATATATCTGTATGCAGTAATCTCCTGAGCTCCCTCTAGTCGTGACTGTATATACCTATATGTAGTAATCTCCTGAGCTCCCCCTAGTGGTGGCTGTAAAAATCACTATGCAGCTATCTTCTGAGCTCCCTCTAGTGGTGGCTGTATATATCTGTATGCAGTAATCTCCTGAGCTCCCTCTAGTGGTGGCTGTGTATATCTGTATGCAGTAATCTCCTGAGCTCCCTCTAGTGGTGGCTGTAAAAATCACTATGCAGTGAGCTCCCTCTAGTGGTGTCTGTATAAATCACTATGCAGTGAGCTCCTTCTAGTGGTGGCTGTATAAATCACTATGCAGTGAGCTCCCTCTAGTGGTGGCTGTATATATCTCTATGCAGTAATCTCCTGAGCTCCCTCTAGTGGAGGCTGTATATATCTGTATGCAGTAATCTCCTGAGCTCCCTCTAGTGGTGGCTGTGTATATCTGTATGCAGTAATCTCCTGAGCTCCCTCTAGTGGTGGCTGTGTATATCTGTATGCAGTAATCTCCTGAGCTCCCTCTAGTGGTGTCTGTATAAATCACTATGCAGTGAGCTCCCTCTTGTGGTGGTTGTATAAATCACTATGCAGTGAGCGCCCTCTAGTGGTGACTGTATAAATCTATATGCAGTGAGCTCCCTCTAGTGGTGGCTGTATAAATAACTATGCAGTGAGCTCCCTCTAGTGGTGGCTGTATTTATCTGTATGCAGTGAGCTCTCTCTAGTGGTGACTGTATAAATCTATATGCAGTGAGCTCTCCCTAGTTGTGGCTGTATAAAACACTATGCAGTGAGCTCCCTCTAGTGGTGTCTGTATAAATCACTATGCAGTGAGCTCCCTCTTGTGGTGGTTGTATAAATCACTATGCAGTGAGCGCCCTCTAGTGGTGGCTGTAAAAATCACTATGCAGTGAGCTCCCTCTAGTGGTGGCTGTATAAAACACTATGCAGTGAGCTCCCTCTAGTGGTGGCTGTATAAATCACTATGCTCCCTCTAGTGGTGGCTGTATAAATCACAATGCAGTGAGCTCCCTCTAGCGGTGGCTGTATAAAACACTATGCAGTGAGCTCCCTCTAGTGGCAGCTGTAGGCAATCACGAATTTACCATCCAACAGATTGTTGGCTAATGGATAGCAACAAACATTAACCTCTTCTTCACCAAAGACTACCAAATATACAAGCGTTGAACTTCTAGAGGAGGAGTTCATTAAAGGAGTTCTCACAACTAAGACACTTACAGCATATCCGCAGGAATATCTGAGGGCTGACGGCAGATGAACAGGGGTTACATGGCCCTGAAATAAATTGCAAAATAATCTTCAAGAGGTGCGTGCATCTGTGCAGTGTCCCTGCACCAGAAAATCTGGCGTAAATGATGGTAAATATGTCAGACCAAAGGAAGCAATGACCCCTTTGTCTAAACCATATTGTGCAAAATGTGACTTGCGCTAAGATTGGGTACTTTTCTATGTCCACTGCCCCTTCTTACAGCTACTAGGGGGAGCTCACTGCAAACACAATTATCATTGAGTTTGTGGATCACTGTGCAGAGGGCAAAGTTGTAAAAAGAAATGTGTATTTGATGAGGGGAAGGAGGGCAGGTGTGTAACCTTTGCTCTGCTCTTCACTATTGGAAACACGTGCATGCTCAGCCGTACCAGGCATGCATGTGTAATAGGCGGTGCTGGGAGGAATAGCTGTCATCAGTTGTTATTGAAGTTGTATGGGCACCTTTAGGCTCTGTTCACACTTGCATGGGTGGGTGGCAGTGGTGGTCTTTAACACCATGCAAACTACGCAATTGGACCCTGTGCGCCAAATATAAATATCATATTACCAGCCCCATATGAATATGAACATGGCCTGGTACTAGTCTGCGAGTGTGCGGCACACGGGCAGCAGGCTAGTACCAAGCATTACATCTGATACTAGTTTGCACGCCCCTGGTGGGTGCAGATGGTTCAGCACAAGACTGATGAAACCTCAATGGGTCCCAGTAACCAACTAACTGGTCACATTAAAAACTGGAAAATCCCTAATCGGATATTAACCCCTTAATTATGCGCTAATTTGGGCCTTAAAGGGGTATTCCAGTAAGTAAAAGCTATCCCCTATCTACTGGATAGAAAAAGGGGACAAATTGGTGGGGGTCCCAGCAGTCGGATCATCATCAGTTAGTTATCCCCTATCCACCTGCCGCTCCATCTGGAGGGGGGTACAGGACTCCAGGTCTGGCATGTGTAAGCAGAGCGGAGGAGTCCTCTTCACCCAGCATTGGTCTGGTACCTGCAATGGTTGAGTTCCCCAACCTCAGACAAGGACTTGTGATCCGCTCACTGGAACCTTGCTTTATATGGTGACAGGGGCAGAGCACAGGTAGCAGCGGAATCTGGAGGGGGTCCGAAGGACCCTGTGCCACATAAGAAGACACCTGGTGTGGGGAATGTGACTTTAACATTTTTTTAAAGCACCCTGCGTTGTTAAAAATAAATAAATGAATAAATGCATACTGCCTGTACAACCCCTGCCATGTTCTGTATTACACAACTGTGCGGCACAGAGTGATTATGGGGGGCAGCTTTAATATACATCTCACTATACACAGGGAGGGGAGCAGAATGGGGGAGCTAAAAATGGACAGTCCCTGAAAGTCTTCTCCTGTAGACAGAACACTTCATAGATGAGATATTCTGGCCATAGGTGCAGATGAGAGAAAGAATGCACCCCCCACCCGCGATAGTTTCAGCCTCTGCAGGATCCCTTTAAAGTGAGATAAGCCATCTGCTTAGAGGAAAGGATTAAAAGGAATCACCATTTCCCTGTGACTAACCACCAAATCTCGGTACACAGGAATATGCAATATACTTTCTAATAGACTTTATGTTGTAACAAACTAGCACAGTTGTATCCAGTGTAGACAATGCTCTGTGAGCTAAACAGCCCGGACTCCAGACTGATACATTGTAACAAACTATCAGAGTTGTAACCAGTCTAGACAATGCTCTGTGAGCTAAACAGCCCGGACTCCAGACTGATACATTGTAACAAACTAGCACAGTTATATCCAATCTAGACAATGCTCTGTGAGCTAAACATCCTGTACTCCAGACTGATACATTGTAACAAACTAGCACAGTTGTATCCAGTGTAGACAATGCTCTGTGAGCTAAACAGCCTGGACCCCAGACTGATACAATGTAACAAACTAGCACAGTTGTATCCAGTCTAGACAATGCTCTGTGAGCTAAACAGTCTGGACTCCAGAATGATACATTGTAACAAACTAGCAGAGTTGTATCCAGTCTAGACAATGCTCTGTGAGCTAAACAGCCCGGACTCCAGACTGATACATTGTAACAAACTAGCACAGTTGTATCCAGTCTAGACAATGCTCTGTGAGTTAAACAGCCCGGACTCCAGACTGATACATTGTAACAAACTAGCACAGTTGTATCCAGTCTAGACAATGCTCTGTGAGCTAAACAGCCTGGGCTCCAGACTGATACATTGTAACAAATTAGAACAGTTGTATCCAGTGTAGACAATGCTCTGTGAGCTAAACAGCCCGGACTCCAGACTGATACATTGTAACAAACTAGCAGAAGTGTAACCAGTCTAGACAATGCTCTGTGAGCTAAACAGCCCAGACTCCAGACTGATACACTGTAACAAACTAGCACAGTTGTATCCAATCTAGACAATGCTCTGTGAGCTAAACATCCTGAACTCCAGACGGATACATTGTAACAAACTGGCACAGTTGTATCCAGTGCAGACAATGCTCTGTGAGCTAAACAGCCTGGACCCCAGACTGATACAATGTAACAAACTAGCACAGTTGTATCCAGTCTAGACAATGCTCTGTGAGCTAAACAGCCCGGACTCCAGACTGATACATTGTAACAAACTAGCACAGTTGTATCCAGTCTAGACAATGCTCTGTGAGCTAAACTACCTGGACTCCAGAATGATACATTGTAAAAAACTAGCAGAGTTGTATCCAGTCTAGACAATGCTCTGTGAACTAAACAGCCCGGACTCCAGACTGATACATTGTAACAAACGAGCACAGTTGTATCCAGTCTAGACAATGCTCTGTTAGCTAAACTGCCTGGACTCCAGACTGATACATTGCAACAAACTAGTACAGTTGTATCCAGCCTAGACAATGCTCTGTGAGCTAAAGAGCCCGAACTCCAGACTGATACATTGTAACAAACTAGCACAGTTGTATCCAGTATAGACAATGCTCTGTGACCTAAACAGCCTGGACTCCAGACTGATACATTGTAACAAACTATAACAGTTGTATCCAGTGTAGACAACGCTCTGTGAGCTAAACAGCCTGGACTCCAGACTGTTACATTGTAACAAACTATAACAGTTGTATCCAGTCTAGACAATGCTCTGTGAGCTAAACAGCCCGGACTCCAGACTGATACATTGTAACAAATTAGCATAGTTGTATCCAGCCTAGACAATGCTCTGTGAGCTAAACTGCCTGGACTCCAGACTGATACATTGTAACAAACTAGCAGAGTTGTATCCAGTATAGACAATGCTCTGTGAGCTAAACAGTCCGGACTCCAAACTAATACATTGTAATAAACTAGTACAGTTGTATCCAGTCTAGACAATGCTCTGTGAGCTAAACATCCCGGACTCCAGACTGATGCATTGTAACAAACTAGCACAGTTGTATCCAGTCTAGACAATGCTCTGTGAGCTAAACATCCCGGACTCCAGACTGATACATTGTAACAAACTAGTACAGTTGTATCCAGTCTAGACAATGCTCTGTGAGCTAAACATCCCGGACTCCAGACTGATGCATTGTAACAAACTAGCACAGTTGTAACCAGTCTAGACAATGCTCTGTGAGCTAAACAGCCCGGACTCCAGACTGATACATTGTAACAAACTAGCACAGTTGTATCCAGTCTAGACAATGCTCTGTGAGTCAAACCCATCAGCAGCCGCTGCACAAATCTCTCTGCTGGTTTGTTACAATGTATCAGTCTGGGGGAGCAGCATCATATACTGCCACCAAGGTTGGGGGAAGTAGCAGCAATGTATACTGGTACCGGAGGGGGGGGGGGCAGCATTATATACTGGTGCCAAGGGGGAGAGCAGCAATTTGCCTGCTCCACCTAGGGTGCCAAAATACCTTGTCACGGCCCTGTATGGCAGGATTGGCATTACTGGTTCCTTTATAAAAAAGAACTCATCCTGATTTAGAGGAATTGACCAGTTTGAAAAATCTTCGTGCAAGTTTCAATGGGTAATAACGCTGCAAATGGGGCGGACTATAAAGCTGGCAATGTGAACGGAGGGCTGGGCGTCTTTTTTTAAACTTAATACAAATGCAAATTAAGTTTCCACAAGTGAATTCCTGTCATTAGCGGCAAGAAGTGAAATGGATCCAACGCGTCATTAATTAGACGCTCGGACAGACATGTGACAACTGCGCGCCTTCTCTTCCACGGTAATGGACTTCGCTGTCACCGTTTATTATCCTCCTCTAGAAATCACACACATGGTCCTCCGCGCTGACATTTACAGGAAACCTTCCCCTATACTGAAATATTTCTAGGAGGAGCCCATTCCCAGCAGCTGCGGCCATATTCCCAGTAAATATGACATAGACATTCATGATCCCGAAGCTTAGAAGCGAGAGATTAATCAGACGAGTTCAGACCCGGAGCACAAATCACCCCGGGTATCGGCTTCCAGGACGTCCAGGGGGGTCTCCATTTCTGTGAAGAAGGTGAAATATTGGTCATTTACATTTTAGCTCTTTTGGCAGAAATGCTAATTTTTCTTGCAGGGTGAAATGGGGTCATTCTACGTGCATTGTGTATGAGCTGTGATGTCTGGAATAGTAAGCGGATTTCAGCTGCAAACAATGGGTTGGGGTCACGAAATGTACTTTTTCCTCCCGGGCCGGGATGGACACAGCTCTGTATGGGGCCCCTGCACAACCAATTTCCCAGTACGCATCGGGTACCAGATTAATAACAAATTTGCAATCTTTTTTATTAAAGAAACCTCTGGGACCTGCACCTATCTTCAGAACGGGACCCCCAAAGTTTCATGGGAAATCGCTGGCTCGGCTATTTCCAGCTGTCCCATAGAAGTGAATGGTGGCGGCGCTTATGCGGTGCACTCTCCATTAATTTCTATGGGAAATAGCCGAGCCAGCGATTTCCCGTAGAAACTTGCGGGTCCCGTTCTGGAGATAAGTGTGGGTTCCAGAGGTGGCAATCATCCTGAACATCACATATCTCAATGTATTCACACCAGACACCTGATAAAGCCCCTGCCTCACTTTACATATGAAAAAGCTGGCCACCACTAGGGGGAGCTCATTGCCCAGGCGTTTACACAGTGACCCTCGACTGCAATGGAAGCTGTAATCATCTCTTTGTACTGAGCTCCCCCTACTGGCAGATGAGTGAAACTGCAGTGTTTTCACATTGAGAACAGAAGAAAGAGTTCAGCGCTCCCCCCACCCGGGCTCCATAGTAGTTGCATGGTCTGCCTCCATTAAAGGTATGCCAGTGCTTCTAGGACTGCGTATGCAGCACTGCTGGAGAACAGAGGTCTGAGGCCACCAGAACACGATGGCAGATGAACGCACACAAGATCCGCACAAATTTTTGTACGGCTTTATGTGCATTTCTGCAGCATATCCGCACCAAACTCTGCAATGTCATACAGAATTTTTTGCCGCGGATTTGATGCGGTTGTGCCGCAGATCTCATCCTTCTATTGAAAAGGGTGAAATCCGCAGCTAAAACCGCAAAGATAATTGACATGCTGCAGATTTTGTAAATTCCGCAACGCAGGTCAATTTCCGCACGGAAAAATCTGCAAAGTGTCCATGAGATTTGTGTAGTCTCATACGCTTTGCTGACAATGTAATACGCAGCGTTTTTTCTGTAACGGGAATCTGAACGGAAAAAACACACGTATTCCGCAATGTGTGCGGGTGGCTTTATAGAGCCATTCATTCCACCTGGCATAGAACTGTGTCTGACTTGTTAGCTCCCATCAGTGCAAAGTGTGGAACCATGACTGATCCCCAAGCCAGTGGCGTACACACAATCCATGGGGCCCTGGTGCGAAACTGATCTATGGGGCCCCCTCCCTGTCGCCCCCCCAACCTGCCTCTAAGCCCGCCCCCACTACCTCCCCTACCAGTGGTGTAACTATAGTGTAATGGGCCACAGTGCAAACATTTTTACAAAGAACCGGCAGATTTTCTTACTAAGGGCTCTTTCCGTGCGGCTAATCCGCGGCGTGACTGAGTGCCAAGCCCCATTCTGGACAGCAGAGACACGGAGCAGTAACATGATTGACTGTGATCTTTTTACTACAAAATCACGGTGACAACTTTATGTCTCTGTGATTTTGTAGTAAAAAGATCACAGAGAGGCGCGGAGCGTTACCAGTCATGTTACTGCTCCGTGTCTCTGCTGTCCGGAGCGGGGCTTGGCTCTCTTTCATGCAGTGGATTACCCGCATGGGATCCGCTCGTGTTAAAGAGCCCTAAACCCAATGCATGGCTACACTCGCCCAGTCCTAAAAACATCTGTTCCTACCTCATCCAGGGTGTCGCTGGTGTCGGCGTGATGTCCGCTGGATCCAGAACAAGGTCCCTGTGGTGGGAAAAAAAGAATAATTACATAAGGAAGGGATGGTGACTGCCCCTGTGAAATCACCAGCAGGGGGCGCTGTGCTGGCCTGTAAGACTGAGCCATGCCAATGTATAGCAGGGTAATCTAGGACATTTCCCCTAAGTGGAACCACACAGTACTAATGCCCACCTTGTGGCCCCTCACAGTAGTTATGCCCACCTTTGTTCCTGTCACAGTAATTATGCCCAGATATGTGCCCCCTCATAGTAGTTATGCCAAATATGTGTCCCCTTACAGTAGTTATGCCCAGATATGTGCCCCCTCAAAGTAGATATGCCAGATTATGTGCCCCCTCACAGTAGTAATGCCAGACTATGTTCCCCTCACCTAGTAACGCCAGATTATATGCCCCTCACAGTAGTAATGACAGATTATGTGCCCCTCACCTAGTAACGCCAGATTATGTGCCCCTCACAGTATTTATGCCCAGTTATGTGCCCCCTCAAAGTAGATATGCCCAGATATGTGCCCCCTCAAAGTGGTTATGCCAGATTATGTGTCCTCTCACAGTAATAATGCCAGATTATGTGCCCCTTCACAGTATTTATGCCTGGTTATGTGCCCCCTCAAAGTAGATATGCCCAGATATGTGTCCCCTCAGAGTGGTTATGCCAGATTATATGCCCCTCACATTAGATATGCCCACATAAGTGCCCCTCACATTGGTTATGCCAGATTACATGCCCCGTTATGCCTTCATATGTGCCCCCTCATAGTTATGCCTTTATATGTGCCCCCCTCACAGTAGTTATGCCACATTAGGTGCCCCCTCAAATTAGTTATGGCAGATTAGGTGCCCCCCTCAAATTAGTTATGGCAGATTAGGTTCCCCTCAGTAGATATGCCAACTTTTGTGCCCCCTCACTCTAGTTGTTCCCATCAAACCCCGCCTGACCCCTGACCCCCTGCCCCCAGTCTGCAGCGCTAGAAAAAAAAAATACACATACTTACCTTCTTCCCTGATGAGAGGAGGCAGATTGCCGGGCTTTCAGGTCTCCTCCCACAGCGAGCAGCGTGACCTGGGTCCAACAGGGGGAGCTCCTGAGCTCTGAAGATCAGTGAAGCAGGGAGCAGAGAGGTTTCCCTGCTTCACTATAGAAACGGAACTGCCGGCAGTGTGTGTGTGAGTGCGCTCCCCCTCTTACTTGACCCTCCGGCCCCCCCACCCCAATATTATACATGTAATGGTGGCATGGAGCGCTCTGATGGGGCCCGAAATTGCCTCTGTACTTCATGCCGGGCCCCATCAGAGCGCTCTATTGCAACACGCCAGACCTGCAGGGTATAGCGAAGTGAGGTCACGGTTATGGGCAATCGAGGGTTACTCACTGTGTTGGAGAACCCTGGGCAGGCGCGTGGCAGTGAAGGAGAGGTAGACACAGTTCCTCTGGGGCACACTCTGTATGTAGGGACCAGGCCTGATGGTGGATGAGGTGCCCTGGATGTTACGGGTATTTTGAGTGCCTGGGGCAAGGTCCCTGTTGGATTCGTGACGCCAGTGCCTTTGGACGGTGGCACGCCGGTTGGTAGTTGGAATGATGGAGGTGCACAAGTAGAATAGTGAACCAAACGTAACTTTACTGAACAATCCAACTTTGTACAGCAGGTAGTAGTACAGTCTTTCAATCACAGTTCCACAAGTAGGCTTATTCACAATATGGCAGGCAATATTCATGCAAGATACGCAGAGGGTAACTTCACAAGCACTCAGCAGCAGGTTGTACCTTTCCTCAGAATCAATGTACACTGTCCTTTCTAGAACTCCTGCTCTGGCTTTATATCTCCCGATGCCTAAAGGGTGGCTTAAATCCTTGGTTACTATCTTCCTCAGGTATTAAATCCTTGCTTTCCTTTCTATTTGCATCTGCCCATCAGGGTTACTTAGCTTACCCTGGAGTTTCCTCACTTGGCTGTTGATTGACTGTGGGTTTCTCCCAGGAGGTTGAGTCCTGCAACTGGGGTGTCTTCAGAGCTAACTAAGGCTCTCTTGTTCTTCAGGCAAGCTGGAGCTTCTCACTAGCCTCCTGGACATCACTAGCAGCCAGGGCTATCCAGCTGCATGTCAGGAGCAGGCTTACTGGCCTCTGTCTTCTCAGACTCCTGACTCTGCACTCACTGCCCTCACACTAACCCCTCCCTGTCTGGGCCTGGACATTTATACTAGGGGCTCCCTATCTCCCTCTAGTGTCTGGGATGTCTAACTACACCCAACTAGGCCTGCTGTTGCATCATACAGGGGTACATTGCATATAAAACCACATTAGAACATACATTAAATGCACAATTAAATATAACATTTCTGTTCCTTGTGAGTAGGAGTAACGCGCACACCAATTGACCCTTGTGTAGTGCCCACCCCTACCTAGTGGGACACTACACTATTACATGTGAGTACAGCGGGAGCCCTGCCAGCGGCCTGGGGGGGGGTCCACAGGAGGCTGGGCCCCCTGGAGTGCCGGGCCCGGTCGCAACTGCGACCCCTGCGACCCTGGTATGTACGCCACTGCCCCAAGCCGTATCCCATAGTAGAGGGTCTTCTTAAGTGGTAAAGAGGCCCCCTCAGACACCGAAGCTCAGGACCGATTGCTACCCCTGCACCTCCCGATATAACTGCGTCCTGTAGGTTTTATGTCTTCAGCTGATGAAGGCTACTTTCACACTTGCGTTCAGAGCGGATCCGTCTGCATTATATTGTAGAAAAAATTCTAAGTGTGAAAGTAGCCTCAGACGGATCCGTCCAGACTTTACATTGAAAGTCAATGGGGGACGGATCAGTTTGAAAATTGAGCCACAGTGTGTCATCTTGAAATGGATCCGTCCCCATTGACTTACATTGTAAGTCTGGACGGATCCGTTTGCCTCCGCACGGCCAGGCGAACACCCGAGACTGATGCATTCTGAGCGGATCCGCATCCACTCAGAATGCATTGGGGCAGTACGTACCGTTCGGGGCCGCTTGTGAGAGCCTTCAAACGGAACTCACAAGCGGACACCCGAACGCTAGTGTGCAAGTAGCCTAAGGCTGAAAGAGCTGAATAAATGTTTAGATGTATCTGTGCACTAGTAGCTTATAACGTTCAGCGTATAATGTTATATATCCTCATGTATTATAATCTTCATTACTTGTATCTTGTAGATGATGTTGTATCTGTTCAGTGACTCGTAAATCTTTATTCTATTCCCAAGTCCAGAAGAATCAGGACAAGAGCGACACCTAGTGCCCAACATGCAGATGGCATGCAGATTCTCATAATACACAACTCAGCTGCTGCAGAACCTCATAATACACAATTCAGCTGCTGCAGAACCCGATAATACACCCCTCAGCTGCTGCAGAACCTCATAATACACACCTCAGCTGCTGCAGAACCTCATAATACACGATTCAGCTGCTGCAGAACCCGATAATACATGCCTCAGCTGCTGCAGAACCTCATAATACACACCTCAGCTGCTGCAGAACATTATAATACACACCTCAGCTGCTGCAGAACATTATAATACACACCTCAGCTGCTGCAGAACCTCATAATACACACCTCAGTTGCTGCAGACCTCATAATACACACCTCAGCTGCTGCAGAACATTATAATACACACCTCAGCTGCTGCAGAACATTATAATACACACCTCAGCTGCTGCAGAACCTCATAATACACACCTCAGTTGCTGCAGACCTCATAATACACACCTCAGCTGCTGCAGAACCTCATAATACACGCCTCAGCTGCTGCAAAACCTCATAATACACGCCTCAGCTGCTGCAGAACCTGATAATACACTCCTCAGTTGCTGCAAAACCTCATAATACACTCCTCAGCTGCTGCAGAACATCATTATATACATGTCAGCTGCTGCAGAACCTCATAATACACACCTCAGCTGCTGCAGAACCTCATAATACACAATTCAGCTGCTGCAGAACCCGATAATACACGCCTCAGCTGCTGCAGAACCTCATAATACACACCTCAGCTGCTGCAGAACATTATAATACACACCTCAGCTGCTGCAGAACCTCATAATACAAACCTCAGCTGCTGCAGAACATTATAATACACGCCTCAACTGCTGCAGAACCTGATAATACACTCCTCAGTTGCTGCAGACCTTATAATACACACCTTAGCTGCTGCAGAACCATATAATATACACCTCAGATGCTGCAGAACCTCATAATACACACCTCAGCTGCTGCAGTACCTCATAATACACACCTAGGCTTCTGCAGTACCTCATAATACACACCTCAACTGCTGCAGAACCTCATAATATACACCTCAGCTGCTGCAGAACATCATAATACACACCTCAGCTGCTGCAGTACCTCATAATACACACCTCAGCTGCTGCAGAACCTCATAATACACACCTCAGCTGCTGCAGAACCTCATAATATACACCCCGAGCTGCTGCAGAACATCATAATACACACCTCAGCTGCTGCAGTACCTCATAATACACACCTAGGCTTCTGCAGTACCTCATAATACACACCTCAGCTGCTGCAGAACCTCATAATATACACCTCAGCTGCTGCAGAACATCATAATACACACCTCAGCTGCTGCAGAACATCATAATACACACCTCAGCTGCTGCAGAACCTCATAATACACACCTCAGCTGCTGCAGAACATCACAATACACACCTCGGCTGCTGCAGAACCTCATAATACACACCTCAGCTGCTGCAGAACCTCATAATACACACCTCAGCTGCTGCAGAACCTCATAATATACACCTCAGCTGCTGCAGAACCTCATAATACACACCTCAGCTGCTGTAGAACAATATAATATACACCTTAGATGCTGCAGAACCTCATAATACACACCTCGGCTGCTGCAGAACCTCATAATACACACCTCAGCTGCTGCAGAACCTCATAATACACACCTCAGCTGCTGCAGAACCTCCTAATACACACCTCAGCTGCTGCAGTAACTCATAATACACACCTCAGCTGCTGTAGAACCTCATAATACACACCTCAGCTGCTGCAGTAACTCATAATACACACCTCAGCTGCTGTAGAACAATATAATATACACCTTAGATGCTGCATAACAATGAATAATGTACTAATTAGCAGTGATGGTCAGTTTGCAGTGTTCGCCAGCGAACACATGCGGGCCGCCATCTTTAGTAAGGTAGACTCACCCATCCGGCGATGCACAAGTAAGCCCTTACCTATGCCGCGAGCCAGTCTCAAATCAAATGCGGTCCCCGGGAGCAGGCAGTTCCGAGAACAGCCCGATGAAGGCCCCCGGCATGTCAAATCTTTTGCGGAGCAGAACCACAGACACAGAAGCCCACAGCAGAGTTAGGCCTCATGCACACGACCGTTGTGTGCATCCGTGGCCGTTGTGCCGTTTTCCGTTTTTTTCGCGGACCCATTGACTTTCAATGGGTCCGTGGAAAAATCGGAAAATGCACCGTTTTGCAGCCGAGGCCGTGATCCGTGTATCCTGTCCGTCCAAAAAATATGACCTGTCCTATTTTTTTGACGGACAACGGTTCACGGCCCCATTCAAGTCAATGGGTCCGTGAAAGAACACGGATGCACACAAGATTGGCATCCGTGTCCGTGATCCGTGGCCGTAGGTTGCTTTCATACAGACGGATCCGAAGATTTAGTGAAAACTCATATCCGACAGTATATTCTAACACAGAAGCGTTCCCATGGTGATGGGGACACTTCTAGTTAGAATACACTACAAACTTTGTACAAGACTGCCCCCTGCTGCCTGGCAGCACCCGATCTCTTACAGGGGGATATGATAGCACAATTAACCCCTTCAGGTGCGGCACCTAAAGGGGTTAATTGTACTATCATATTCCCCTGTAAGAGATCAGGGCTGCCAGGCAGCAGGGGGCAGACCCCCCCCCCTCCCCAGTTTGAATATCGTTGGTGGCACAGTGTGCGCCCACCATCGCCCCCCCCCCTCCCTCCCTCTATTGTAATAAATCGTTGGTGGCACAGTGTGCGCCCACCATCGCCCCCCCCCCCCTCCTTCTATAGCAGTAACAACATTGGTGGCAGTGTGCGGCCTCCCATCTCCCCCCCCCCCCGATCATTGGTGGCAGCGTGGTTCCGATCGGAGTCCCAGTTTAATCGCTGGGGCTCCGATCGGTAACCATGGCAACCAGGATGCTACTGCAGCCCTGGTTGCCATGGTTACTTAGCAATAGTACAATAGTAGAAGATTCATAGTTACCTGCTGGCTGCTGCGATGTCTGTGACCGGCCGGGAGCTCCACCTACTGGTAAGTGACAGGTCTGTGCGGCGCATTGCTAAAGAACTGTCACTTACCAGTAGGAGGAGCTCCCGGCCGGTCACAGACATCGCAGCAGCAAGCAGGTAAGTATGAATCTTCTACTATTGTACTATTGCTAAGTAACCATGGCAACCAGGGCTGCAGTAGCTTCCTGGTTGCCATGGTTACCGATCGGAGCCCCAGCGATTAAACTGGGACTCCGATTGGAACTACGCTGCCACCAATGATCGGGGGGGGGGGGGGGAGATGGGAGGCCGCACACTGCCACCAATGTTGTTACTGCTATAGAGGGAGCGGGGGGCGATGGTGGGCGCACACTGTGCCACCAACGATTTATAACAATAGAGGGAGGAAGGGGGGCCCGATGGTGGGCGCACACTGTGCCACCAACGATATTCAAACTGGGGAGGGGGGGGGTCTGCCCCCTGCTGCCTGGCAGCCCTGATCTCTGGGGGATATGATAGTACAATTAACCCCTTCAGGTGCGGCACCTGAGGAGTTAATTGTGCTGATCACGGCCCTAAGATCGGGTGCTGCCAGGCAGCAGGGGGCAGTCATGTACACATATTTCAGTATATTCTAACCTGAAGCGTCGCCTCTAACACGTCGCCTCTGTGTTAGAATATACTGTCGGAAATGAGTTTCACGATGTAGCTCATATCCGACAGTATATTCTAACATAGAGGCGTTCCCATGGTGATGGGGACGCTTCAAGTTATGTTCGGGTGTCCGCCTGGCCGTGCGGAGGCAAGCGGATCCGTCCAGACTTACAATGTAAGTCAATGGGGACGGATCCGTTTGAAGATGACACACTGTGGCTCAATTTTCAAACGGATCCGTCCCCCATTGACTTTCAATGTAAAGTCTGGACGGATCCGTCTGAGGCTACTTTCACACTTTGAAATGTTTTAACAATATAATGCAGACGGATCCGCTCTGAACGGAGCCACCGTCTGCATTTTATGAACGCAAGTGTGAAAGTAAAGGGACTCCTGACTTTAAATTGAAAGTCAATGGGGACGGATCCGTTTGCAATTGCACCATATTGTGTCAACGTCAAACGGATCCGTCCCCATTGACTTGCATTGTAATTCAGGACGGATCCGTTTGGCTCCGCACGGCCAGGCGGACACCAAAACGACTTTTTTTTCATGTCCGTGGGTCCTCCAAAAATCAAGGAAGACCCACGGACGAAAAAACGGTCACGGATCACGGACCCACGGACCCCGTTTTTGCGGACCGTGAAAAAACACTGTCGTGTGCATGAGGCCTTAGTGAATGTTTTCCCATGGGCTTCCAGGTCTGTGCCTCTGCTCTGCAGAAGATAGGACATGTCCTATCTTTTGCCGTATCTTGCGGCTCGCGGGACCCATTCAAGTCTAAAGGGTCCACACCGCAATGTAGAGTTCACACGGCCGGTTTGCATGTTTCGTGGAACCACAGTTTTCAGTTCGCAACACGTGCACGGAAGCCCTACATTCCTGTGAATGGGGCCTAAGACATGGACCCTAGTGGTCAGTCACCTCCAAATGAGGCCGTCTTTTGCTGGACCAGGCTAAGCCCCCCTGAGGTTCCTCCGCTTCTCTTTTACATTTTGTAATTATGTATGAACACGACAGGAGAAGGAACCTGAGCCGGGACTTTCAGGAAGGATTCCTAGAAGAAGGGGGTAGTATTTCCTGCTCGCACACTATGTCTCCCCAGGGGCCTCATTGATGACCCGTATATAGGGGAACGCAAGGAAACTTGCCAAAGAGCAATGTCTACAGACAATGCTAATGACACGTGGGAGTCGTGAATATCGGACACCACAACAGGAAGCTGAGGAGGGCGTAATGATGGATGAGGCCGAAAACTGACACTTCACGGGCCGAAACGCCCAATGACAAAGACTTTACAGGAGCAGATGTTCTCCAGATGAGGAAATACCCCTGGATCATGAGACTTTGTGTCCCGGGGGGGGGGGATACCCCCCCCCCCCCCATCTCCTTCCTTTATGCCAAGAAGATTTGATATTTATGACCCAGGGAAAGCTAGAGGACAAGGCCTCAGCTGCTGCAGATCTTCTTTATGAAACGATGAGTGTTCCATATTCATTCATTAAGGCTGGACAGGAATCTCCCTCTTCTGATAAAGTCACACAGAAAGGTGTTGCCCAACCTGCAAAACTACAACACCCAGCATGCTCGGACAGCCTACAGCTATCAGGGCATGTTGGGAGTTGTAGCTTTGCAGCAGCTGGAGGACCGCAGGTTGGGCATCCCTGCACTAATGCATTAGTGTGCAAAGCAGTAATCAAAGCAAATGGTGGCTACTTTGAAGAACCTAGAATATGACATATTTTTAGTTGTTTCACACTTTTTTGTTATGTCTATAATTCCACATGTGTTAATTCATAGTTTTGATGCCTTCAGTGTGAATCTACAATTTTCATAGTCATGAAAATAAAGAAAACTCTTTGAATGAGAAGGTGTGTCCAAACTTTTGGTCTGTACTGTGTATATGCACAACTGCATGTGGGTTTGAGCACTTCCTGCTTGTTTAACCCCCAGCCTTATTTCACCTTAAGGACCAGGCCATTTTTTGCAAATCTGACCAGTGTCACTTTAAGTGCTGATAACTTTAAAACGCTTTGACTTATCCAGGCCATTCTGTTCATGTTTGAATTATTTTTGGAATTATATTTTATTTTTTGGGGATGTTACAAGGCTTAGAAGTTTAGAAGCAATTTTTTAGGGACCACTACAGGTCTGAAGTCACTTTGCGAGGCTTACATAATAGAAACCACCCAAAAATGACCCCATTCTATAAACTACACCCCTCAAGGTATTCGAAACTGATTTTACAAACTTTGTTAACCCTTTAGGTGTTGCACAAGAGTTATTTGCAAATGGGGTTGAAATTTGAGAATTTAATTTTTTTGCCTAATTTTCCATTTTAACACATTTTTTCCACTAACAAAGCAAGGGTTAACAGCCAAACAAGACTGTATCTTTATTGCCCTGACTCTGCCGTTTACAGAAACACCCCATATGTGGCCGTAAACTACTGTACGGTCACACAGCGGGGCGTAGAGTGAAAGGTGCGCCGTTTGGTTTTTGGAAGGCAGATTTTGCTGGACTGGTTTATTTACACCATGTCCCATTTGAAGCCCCCCTGATGCACCCCTAGAGTAGAAACTCCATAAAAGTGACCCCATCTAAAAAACTACACCCCTCAAGGTATTCCAAACTGATTTTACAAACTTTTTTAACCCTTTAGGTGTTGCACAAGATTTAATGGAAAAAAGAGATACAATTTCAAAATTTCACTTTTTTGGCAGATTTTCCATTTTAATATTTTTTTTCCAGTTACAAAGCAAGGGTTAACAGCCAAACAAAACTCATTATTTATGGCCCTGATTCTGTAGTTTACAGAAACACCCCATATGTGGTCGTAAACTGCTGTACGGGCACACGGCAGGGCGCAGAAGGAAAGGAATGCCATACGGTTTTTGGAAGGCAGATTTTGCTGGACTGGTTTTTTGACACCATGTCCCATTTGAAGCCCCCCTGATGCACCCCTAGAGTAGAAACTCCCAAAAAGTTACCCTATTTTAGAAACTACGGGATAGGGTGGCAGTTTTGTTGGTACTAGTTTAGGGTACATATGATTTTTGGTTGCTCTATATTACACTTTTTGTGCGGCAAGGTAAGAATCAGCTTTTTTGGCATCGTATTTTTTTTTTGTTATTTACAACATTCATCTGACAGGTTAGATCATGTGGTAATTTTATAGAGCAGATTGTCACGGACGCGGCGATACCTAATATGTATACAATTTTTTTTATTTATGCAAGTTTTACACAATGATTTCATTTTTAAAACAAAAAAAAGTTTTTGTGTCTCCATAGTCTAAGAGCCATAGTTTTTTCAGTTTTTGGGCGATTATCTTTAATAGGGTCTCCTTTTTTGCGGGATAAGATGCCGGTTTGATTGGCACTATTTTGGGGTGCATATTACTTTTTGATCACTTGCTATTACACTTTTTGTGATGTAAGATGACAAAAAATTGCTTTTTTTTACACCGTTTTTATTTTTATTTTTTTACGGTGGTCACCTGAGGGTTTGGTCATGTGATATCTTTATAGAGCCGGTCGATACGGACGCGGCAATACCTAATATGTATACTTTTTTTTATTTATGTACGTTTTACACAATGATTTCATTTTTGAAACAAAAAAATCATGTTTTAGTGTTTCCATAGTCTAAGAGCCATCGTTTTTTCAGTTTTTGGGCGATTATCTTGGGTAGGGTATGATTTTTGCGGGATGAGATGACGGTTTGATTGTTACAATTTTGGCGTACATGCAACTTTTTTAATCACTTTTATTACCTTTTTTGGGAAGTAAGGTGGGCAAAATTTCAATTTCTTTATAGTTTTTTATTTTTATGGCGTTCACCGTTCAGGTAAAGTAACATGACCGTTTTATATATCAGGTCGTTACGGACGTGGTGGTACCAAACATGTGTAGGGAATAATTTTTTATTTTTTTTAATCAGTGATAAATTGTTTTTTTGATTTTTACATTTTTTTCACTTTTTTTTACCCAGACCCACTTGGTTCTTGAATATCCAGTGGGTCTCATGTCTGTATAATACAGTACAGTACACTATATATGCCTTTAGCACAGATCTGTTCAGCACCATGGGCAGCAGGATGCCTGAGAAGGCGTCCTGTTGCCATGGGAACCTTCCCCGTCTGCTCAGTTGTGGCCACAGCTGCGCAGACGGGGAAGGGTAAGGAGGGGGGCTCCCTCCCTCTTTCACCCCATCCTGTCCGGGGGCTGCAAAGGCACAGCCGCTCCCCTGATGGGAGAGGGAGGGAGCTCCCGACTGTTAACCTCTGCTCTTCCATACCGCGGTCCGTACGGACCGCTGTATGGAAAGGGTTAAACGGCTGACATTGCATCACAGATGTCAGCCGTTTATACCAGGGTGTCAGCAATGTCCTGACACCCTGGTATACCCACTGGCCACCAACGATTATTCAAGGGGAGGCGGGCGGGGGATCACAATCCCGCTTGCCGCACCGCCTTCAACCCCCCCTGCACCTCCCGCCGCCATAAAATCATTCAGGGGTGCATGGGGGGTGAAACATATATATTTTAGGCATATTAAAGTTTCTGATCCCCGCAGTCAGAGACCGCGGGGATTAGAAACTGCAGAAAGCGCAACAAACCGCAGGTCTGAATTGACCTGCGGTTTGTAGCGATCGCCGACATGGGGGGTCACGGGACCCCCCCGCGCATTTAGCCGAGGTGCCTGCTCAATGATTTGAGCAGGCACCTTGTTCAGATCACCGCCGGCCAGGCGGCAGTGATCGGAACAACGCATGACATTCCGGTACGTCATGTGTTCTTAAGTACCAGGACAACATGACGTACCGGTACGTCATGTGTCCTGAAGAGGTTAATACCACACCATTATTTTCAGTTTGTATTTATAGAGATGCCTGGAGGTGTATAAACTCCAATTTAAATGTGCCTGTTTTCCATTTACAGGCTACATTTAGGTGCACCTGTGAGGCCTGGGCCTTATCAGCCAGTCTTGAGTGGGACTCGCAGACTCCTCCCTCCTCCCATTGCAAGCATGGTTATATGCTGGAGGTAACTGGTGAGTTGTTTGTGAGTCGGCCTCATGCTCCTGTAATTTGCCCACTGGCTTCTGGTAATGCCCATACGGCTCAGGTAGGTGAGTGTTAGGTCCCCGAGCTACTTGAGAATCCTTGGCGCGGTGCTCAGGCTCAGACATGTCCTACACCGTAGGACATGTTGGCTAATCTCTCAATTTTAAAATCAGTTTGAGGGTTGCTTTGAGGGTTGCTTTGCTATTATTTTGTTATATTGCGGTACCAAAATTATCCCCAGAGACATTGAGGTCTGCCAATTCAGGACCCGGCGGCAAGTCCTCCGTGTCTCCCACCATCACACTTAGCGGGGTTGTCTCCCCCTCTTCCACCGAAGTGTCGGTCACCCCTACCGCTGACCCTTCAGTCTCAGGTTCCCAGGGTTCTGGTCTCCCCCCTGAGCCGGGCCAGTGTGCGAGAGTTACCCCTGTCTCATTGGTATCAGTCATTCTCATAGCAGGCCACAGTGCTGGGAAGCCCAGGAAGTCTCTCCCTATAATAAGCTCCTGTAGTTAAAGACACCAGGGCGGTGGGATAGTCTTTTAAGTCTCCATGGATTCACATGATCCCAACTTTCCGGCCAGTATACTCTGCTGACTGTACCAGGGGAGCCTTTACTAGGGACACCAGACTCCCTGAGTCCAGCAGAGCCTCCTACCTCCACCTGGCACAGGTGGTTTAGAGTTTTTGGGGTACCTGCTGCACATAGTTTCCTGGCATATAGCAACTGACGGTAGCCATATTTAGTATCCATGGGCAGTGATGGGCAGTTTGCAGTGTTCACCAGCGAACACATGCGGGCTGCCATCTTTAGTAAGGTAGACTCACCCGTCCTGCAATGCACAGGTAAGCCCTTACCTGTGCCTGTGACGGGAGCCGGTCTGAAATCAAATGCGGTCATCGGGAGCAGGCAGTTCCGAGAACAGCCCGACGAAGGCCCCCGGCGGCTGTTCTCGGAACTGCCTGCTCCTGCTGACCATCACTGTCCATGGGTTCCACCTGATGGGGACAGTCAGCTCTTACATGGCCTGGCTCCTGACACCGCCATCAGACTATCGGAGCCAGGTCCGTAGAGGGTACACCCCGGGTGGGTTTGGTTGGTACAAGTCGCTGGGTCTGGGATGGAAATTTACGGGGTTTGACTGCCCCACTCCCAAAAGAAATCCCTGTAACAGTCTTAGTAGCCTCGTAGCGCTCCACCAGGTCCACCATTTCTAGGTGTTGCCAGGAGACACCTGGCTGATCCAGTGCTGGAGAGGGGGTGGCAGAGCCCTCCAGAACATATCAGCCAATAGTTTATCCAGCATAGCTGTGGGACTCAGCACATCAGGCTGTAGCCACTTTTGGAAGAGGTGGAGTAAGTCATAATACTGGGTCCTCGCAGGCTCAGCCGGCTTAAACCCCCACTGATGAACCTGCTGGGCCTGGACCAACACATTTACCCCCAGTCTTGCCAAAATCTCACCCTTTACTTTTTGATAGTCGCCCGCTTGATCGTCCATGAAGTCTAAATACTCCCTCTGGGAATCGGATGGCAGGTATGGAACGACGACCTCAGCCCACTGGTCATGGGGTAGCTTTTCCCTGATGGCCACTTTCTCGTACATCGCCAGGTAGGTTTCGATGTCGTCTGCGGGGGACATCTTAGGAATCGCGGCACGGATTGCTTTCCGGGCATCATGGACGCTCTGGGTTGCTCCTGCTGTCTGCAAGGCCATCACATGTTGTAGAAGCAACTGGTTCGATTCCTGCTGCTGCTTATTAGAGTCGCGCTGCTGCAGGCCTGTCTCTCGCTGCTGCAGATTCGCCTCCATGAGGGCCTCCACAACAGCCTCCATTTTGTCGTGGAGCACTGGTTGTAATACAGCTGGTTTAATGTACGAAACCAAAAATATCGGCATTCACGCCAGTCTCACTGCTTTTGCCAGCATCCTCCACCAATTGTGGGGGTTCACTCTGGTAGAAAGGGTAAGCGGGCGCAGTACAGTGGTGTTGGTGTTTTTTCACACACAATGGAAAGTTCATGTAACACAATTCACCTTGCTGGTAGTTCTGCCTCCAGTAGTCCACAGCAGGGAGCCTGTTTTCCTAGCGTGCTGATTTTAGCCCTCCAGCACGGCACAAAGCCTCAGATCCCAAAAACAGAGTCATCTCTGCTGAGCCCAGCTGCCTATTTAAGGACAGCCAGGTGCTGGCAAAACCCAGAACGGCACTTAAACTTCGGTCCGGTATTTGACCTCACCTGGCTGGGAGGAAAATACCTGCCTTGCCAGACACAACCCCTCACTGTGTCACAACATTTACATACCTACCAATCCCACTATACCAATCAAACTATAACCTCTGTTTTATACAGAATTTCACTCCATATATGTCAGCACAGTGATCCCTAACTGAACCCAACCTGCTTCTCTGCCTACTTGCAGTGCAAGCCCTAAGAAGCAAGACTGCAACTGGTCGACATTCCCTGTACTGCTAAATGCCAGACAGACACAGAGACGCAACCACACAGAGATGGGTCATACAGAAATAGGTAAAAACCAGGATGACAATGCAGTATTAAATCAGATGACAGAGGGTAGTCAAAATAGCCATGCCAAAGTCAGACCCATCCGGGTAACACGGTACAGAATCACTAGACAGAGGAGGTCAGAGGCAAGTCGAGGTCAAGATAGCAAACAATCCAATATGCATAGACAGAACCTAATTTTAATAAATACTAAATTAATACCCAGGATCTCCTCCAGCGTGCGTATGCTGTGGGAAGGAGGTGAGCGAGCGCTCCGTTGTGATGGACGCGCTCACATCATCAGGGGGCGTGGTTAGGCAGCACCTTACGGGGGGCACTGCCCGGCAGCGCGCCTGACATGGCGTTTGTATCATATGTTTTCTAGTTGATGTCCCTTCAGGATTATTAGTATTGAGTTGACCCCATTGATCCCTTATTCCTCACACAGATACAGCTTGACAAAGGTCAGTCTGATCGAAACGTTGTCACCTAATCTGGACGTAATCATGTCTTACTAGCTGGCTTGAAATAACAGGAAAAAATTGATTTGATTGATTGTTGAATGAATTCACGACAAATAAAGACCTATTGACTTTAAGATATAAGAGCAGGTGCCCTGGATTCTTTACATTATTGGTTACGTGGTTGAAGAACCCTTCCAGCAGCACACCACATTAAAAAGACTATCTGCCCTATAAAAAGACTCTCAGAGGCTACTTGTGGGAAGTGTACCTCTTGGTCTGAGATTGTTCACTGCTTGACATGTCTCTATGGTGCACTTCAAAACATTTTGCCCAGTTGACAGACTGAGAGGGAGCACTTCTATGGACTGAGCCAAGCAAGATGGTGGTTTCGATAAATTGCCTGCCATCTAGGCTGTTCTGACCTCACTGTGAGGAGGTGTTGGATGCAATGCTTACATGACGGCATACACATATGGAGAACAGGCTCTAGATGGCCCAGGCAGACCATTAGTGGAAAGAATCGTTTGACCGGCTGACAAGCACTAGGAGCTCCCATAGTTTCGTTGTCTACCATCCAGACACAGGTGGCCCCTTCATTACATCCCTGTCTCTGCCCGGACCATTTTGAAGGCGCTTAACAGAAGGAAATTTAGTGGCATGCCACCCATTTCATGTCCTGCCATTGAAAGCAAACCACCGTCATCTTAATTTGCAGTTGTTTCGAGAATGGGAAACCCGGACTGCTACAGGCTGGAACCGTATCATCTTTATCAATGAATCCAGGTTCTGTTTGGGATCGGACAACAGTTGCCGGGGCATAGCTATAGGGGAAGCGGCTGTTTTGTGTCCCATATTCAGAAGGGGCCCACCTAGGAGGAAGACTAAAAGACTTTTATTGTCAGGGCCCCCTCAACAGTATTATAAAATTACATTATATATAGTGACAGTGTAGGAAACAGACAGACTGGCTGCCAGCCCTGGTCTGAGAGCGTGATCTTGACTAGCCTCAGGAGTGGGGGTTGCAAAGTGGTTGCTGGGGAAGGAGGTGCAGCAAGCCAGACCTGCAGGGTATTGCGATAGTGAGGTCACGGTTATGGGCAATCGAGGGTTACTCACTTTTTGGAGGGGAACCCTGGGCAGGCATGCGGCAGTGAAGGAAAGGTAGACACAAGTTCCTCTGGGGCACACTCTGGATGTAGGGACCAGACCTGATGGTGTATGTGGTGCCCTGGATGTTGCAGGTATTTTGAGTGCCTGAGGCAAGGTCCCTTTAAGGATCGTGACGCCAGTGCCTGTAACGGTGGCACACCGATTTATAGAAGTAGTAATTGAGGTACACAGATGGTATGGTGAACCAAACGTTGCTTTACTTGGAAAACAGTCCAAACTTTATACAGACAGTTGGTTATGCAGTCCCTTGAACCATACAGTTCACAAGCAGGTTTACTTCACAATATGGCAGGTAACAATCTTGCAAGATGCTTGGAGGGTAAACAGTTAATGCTTTGCAGTGCAATGCTGCACTATCCCCTCAGCTATTCTAGCTGGCTGGATCCCAAGGCCCGGATGCCTAATTGCTGGCTTGAATCCTTGGTATATAAATCTTCCTCCAGTATTGACCCTTGCTTTATATTAAAGTACCTCTGCCCCTCAGCGTACTTATCTGAGCTGGTTGTATTGTTCCTGTTGTGAGGGAAGCTGCAGGTTTCTCCCAGGAGGTCCATTCCTACTACTGGGCTTACTTCTTCCGTGCTTGTCGGGTTACTGGTCTCCAGGCAGGCTGTACTCCTTCACTAGCCTCCTGGGGCAACTAGAAGCCTGGGCTGTCTAGCTGCATGTCAGGAGGAGGCCCTCAGCATATCTCAGGCTGGTGCCTTCTCACCTCTGTCTCCACAGACTCCTGACTATGAACTAAGTACTAACCCCTCCCTGTCTGGGCCTGGACATTTATACTAGGGGCTCTCTATTTCCCTCTAGTGTCTAGGATGTCTAACTACACCCCAATAGGCCTGCTGAGCATATAACAGGGGAAACAACACATGTAAAAACACATTAAAGGCATATAGGAATATAACATCACTGTCCCTTGTGAGCAGAAGTAACACGTGACCCAATTAACCCTTGTGTAGTGCCCACTCCTACCTAGTGGGACACTACAGAGGGCCCTTCCAAAAATTTACTGTGGTGCCCAGTCATTTCAAGTTGAGCCACTGGACAGTTGGGTTGGAGTATGGAGGCCTCATGGTGAGTGCTTTAATCCTGTCTTTACTGTGGAGTGACACTCTGTCCCAACTGCCAGTGTAATGATCTGTGGAACCATCGTATACGGCAGTCGGTCACCCCTAGTAGTGATACGAGGGACACTAACATCTCAGTGATATGTGCAGGACATCCTGCCGCCAGTGTGCTCCTCTCATGTAGGGCTTCCAACTAGTATCTATCAGCAGGAAAATGCTCACCCGCACACAGAAGGGTTTACAGAACCTGTATGCCTCCATGCCCAGCCGTATCTCATCCTATATCCAGGGTAGAGGCTGTATGTCATCTTGTATCCAGACTAGAGACCATATCTCATTTTGTATCTAGGCTAGAGGCTGTATTGAATCTTGTATCCAGGCTAGAGGCCATATCATATCTTGTATCCAGGCTAGAGGCTGTATCTCATCTTGTATCCTGGCTAGAGGCCGTATCTCATCTTGTATCCAGGCTAGAGGCCGTATCTCATCTTGTTTCTTGACTAGAGGCCGTATCTCATCTTGTATCCAGGCTAGAGGCTGTATCGCATATTGTTTCTTGACTAGAGGCCGTATCCCATCTTGTATCCAGACTAGAGGCCGTATCCCATCTTGTATCCAGACTAGAGGCCGTATCTCATCTTCTATCCAGACTAGAGGCTGTATCTCATCTTGTATTTAGGCTAGAGGCCAAATCTCATCTTGTATCTTGGCTAGTGGCTGTATCTCATCTTGTATCCAGGCTAGTGGCTGTATCTCATCTTGTATCCAGGCTAACAGGGTCCTAGAGCCTCCTTTCCATTGCACAGTTTTCCTCAATAATCTTATTCTTTTCCCTAATATTGTAATCACTATTTATAATCATTTCAGTGACAAAGAGAAAGTTCCATTCCAACATGATCAGTGAGTGTCTATTGTATCTATATGTATATTGTACTGTATCTTGATTGCAGCTCTGTCTCCTGTCCTTATTGTAGGATCCATTCTGTACGGTATTCTCCCATATAAAACAGATATCTTCTAACCTTGTAGAGACGTCCCTCTTCTCCTGCATATTTCTACGGTGTAGATCACATTATTGGTAGTGCTTTGTGTGCCGTGAAGCATTCCTGACCTGTGTCCTAGTTGGAAAAATGCCTGGAGCGACTTCACTTTCATTTCTCGCTGCTCAGAAACCAAAGCCTAGCCAAACCCAATCATTAATGTCTTTACGAGGCCTTACACATACGAATAATCCAGGAATAGATCTTGGCCTGGAGATATACAGTATCTCTATTAATGCTAGCCATACCCTATGTCAGGGCTGGCCAACCTGCGGCTCTCCAGCTGTTGCAAAACTGCAACTCCCAGCATGCCCAGACAGCCTACAACAGGGCATTGTGGGAATTGTAGTTTCACAACAGCTGGAGAGCCGCAGGTTGGCCATCCCTGCCCTATGTACAATCTGGGCAAAATCAATGATAGACATTAAAAACTTGTCATGGAGTGACCCCCGGTCACACTTAAAGGGGTCCTAGCATGGTCCGGGGTCTGGCTGGCCCACTAGAGCAGCAGAGGATCCTCCCGGAGGTCCAGGCTCTGACATAATAAAAAGCTCCATAGGTCCAGCAGAAGACAACCCTATTGTGAAGCCATCACTTACCTCTAGTGCAGGGGTCAGCAACCCTAGAGACCACAACTCCCAGCATGCTCCATTCACTTCTATGGGAGCTGTGAGAACAGCCAAGCAAGTGTGCATGCTGGTAGTTGTAGTTTCACAGCAAGTGGTGTGCTGGAAGTTGCTGACTCCTACAGTAAGGTCTTATTCACATGGCCACTGCAGCCACTGCACTTAGCGGACATGCGGTGTACATACAACAGTTACTGCTGAAGTCAGTGATTGGCTGCAGCAGTTACATGTGTGACTTCCATGACATCATCGCTTCGGGGACCACTGAAGCGGTGGGTCAATTAGCGAATAAGTAATGGTTATCTTTTTTAAGGTATCAATTCCTGCTTCTGAAAATCCTGAACAACCCCTTTAACCCAATATTCAATTTATTTTTGGGTTAATGGGTGTATATAATTGAGCGGAGCCTACCTGTGCTCATAGGCATCTGCACCATCCCCTCCTGTCCTACTCTTGACCAATCAAGTAATGAGCAAGGGGTCACATCGTGCATTAAAGTACGCCAATAAATAAGAAGGTTGAGTCATAGGACGTAGGTATTGACTAGAGCCAGGAAGCTGTTACCTAGGCTTAAAGGCCTATACTATGCCTTGAATTTTCCACCGGTTTAGCACGTACATGAAAAAACCCCAGATAGATCCCCAAAGATGAGCTGATGCCAGGGTATTTCAGTGCATTGATTTCCAGCGGGCAACAAGTATTCAAGCTCCCTACAGCGCCTCCGCAGGAGAAATGCAGCATTACACAATGTCCATTGAATAGGCAGTCTATGTAATGCCTGGACATCTCAGGTCCCCCATACTGAGACACTCTTTGCAGTGTAGATACCAAATCAGTGACCTCCAATAGGTTTATGAAAACCAGGCAACCCCGTTAAAGGAAGCTATCCTAGTGACCGTGCCTTCAAATAATAAAATGGTGTGCACTTTCTGGCGCTGTCCACTAGAGGGCGCTATTGCCATAGCACTGTAATAAAGCTTGTTGGTAACGTACTGAAGTTCATGTTGACTACTTTCCCAGTATGGTCATCGTTCCTGGATTTCTTGGAATAAAATCTGGGAAATATTGTAATAACGATGTGATGTTGAAACTCTTCTTCTCTGAAAACTCTGAAAACTCTTGTAGGTGTAAAAACCAAAATACTGGTCTACTGTCTATTTATGGTCTATATCTATTTGTTCACCTGCAGTACTTGTCACAGCCACGACTCCGTGTTTAGCGCTGTGTTTGTGTAGACAGGAAGGAGGACTGAGCTGCAGTTCTAGGCATGGCCACAACTGTCAGTATGGCGCTGTGCCTGTGTAAGCCGTGTACTGGGGTGGGCTCCCCAGGATACAACAAAGTCCCGAACGAGGAAAACAACTCCACCACCAGCTTTTGCCAAAACAGAATTTTACTTAAATGTGGCAATAAACACAACGACAAATGCTGGGAACGTATAATAAATGTACATACACCCAGCCCGAAGGCTGAGAGCCTTGTGCTGCACAGCACGGCACCCTCCGATGGATGCAGGAGGAAAGCGTGGTAATTTACCTACTGGCGGGCACAACTAAACCTTACCTGTTATAAGCCTAAAAAACAAGAATAACTGTATGGGTGCGTGGTGCGGGCTAGCCTGCGGTGCAGCACAACAGCTTACAATCTTACAAAGCTCTACAGTATTCCCCCTTCCATAGCTGGTCCTGTAGCACGTAGCTGAGTATTCTTCCTGAGCAAACCGTCAGCCTGGCTTGAGTTTGTGGGAAGTTTATCAGCTCTCCTGTGTGAAATGTCTCTTTAAGTTACGGAGTCCTTGCAATGAACAGTAGTAACTGACACAAACAGAGACCCTAACTAACTACACGCTCGGTCTCAGTCTCTAGGCGCCAACACTGTGATGAGGTGCGTGCACGATCTTACCGACCCGGGTCTGCTCTGCCTCCGCTGGTGACTCTGAACAGAACAAATGCCTCTCTAACAAGCATGCGGTCACGCAGTGTATGTTGCTTTGCTCCGCAGCTCTCATCAGCGTTCCTGGAAACAATCCTCATTCCTCTGGACAGGATCAGGGTCTTGGACACGATCAGCTTCACTTAGCTGCAGCTGTGGTCACTGAGGGATGCTCTAACACCTGGATGCAGTCGGATCCTCTGCTGACGCAGTTCCTCAGTCTCAGCTCCCTCTAAGATGGCTGCTCCCTTTCTCTTCCTCTCCAGGCTCTGTGTAACTCCACCTCTCATGAATATGGAAATATGCAGGTTGTAGCTGTGTGTAGGAAACAGCGGCATCTTGTGGCCAAACAGCAGAATGTCAGTCCAGATCATTTAATTTAATCTACACAAACAGTGTTCAGACGAGAAGAGCTGTTTCCCCATCTCACACCTGTATAAACACTGAAGATGAAAGGCTGCAGTACCAGGCATGGCCACAACCACAAGTATGGCACTGTGCTTGTATAAACTCTAAAGATGATTGGCTGCAGTACCAGGCATGGCCACAACCATATCTATGGCGCTGTTTCTGTGTAAACACTGAAAATGATTGGCTGCAGTACCAGGCATGGCCACAACCATATCTATGGCGCTGTGTCTGTGTAAGCACTGAAGATGATTGGCTGCAGTACCAGTCATGGCCACAACTATATGTACAGTGCTGTGCCTGTGCAAACACTTAAGAAGAGTTCCTATGATAACACTCTGCTGCCACAGGAGCAGGGAGTGTAATCGTGGGTAGTATTGAGCGAATCAGAGTATCCGAAGTAGACTTCAATCTGAATTTCAGGGAAAATTTGATTCGCCGCAAAGTCGAATTTCCTCGTGCTTCATGGTACCGAATCAATTTTCCTTGAAATGACGGTAAAATTTTTTACAAAATCATATTGACCTCATCCATTTGAGCGCAGAGAGCTCCTTGCCACCATCTTGCTTGAAGATCCCACACGAAATCTTGTGCGCAATGACGGATGATGTCACCACACCGGCCAGCTTGATGACGTCATCACACACACACCACACATTTAACACTGGATCTTCAACAAGATGGCTGCAGCAGCCTCTTCGCCCTCAAATGGATAAGGTAAGTACTATTTAATTTTTTTTAACTCATCAACCCCTGAAAGGCCTGAATATTCATCTCAAATGCTGCGATTTGAGGGTTCAATAATACTTACAAAGAAATGTGCTTCATGTCGGATAGGAAGCAAATTTTTTTGTAAAATTCGGCGAAGCAGTCGAATCGAATTTCAAAGAAGTTCGCTCATCACATATCATGGGGACAAAATTATTATTTATTTTTTTACAGGAGATCCAGATATTCTGGTAGTTCCCTTTTACCAACCTGGTGTCACGGATGGTGTAACAGAAAACAAGAAGTTACAAATAAGGATCCGACTGGCTTGATCCGAAACTAAGGAACAAAAGGGTGACCCCTATTTAAGCCCTGAAACTCTCCCTGTCTTCTCAGCCCATGCAAAGATCTCTATGATAGAAAATTGCATGCCCTCGTGCCTCGACTGTATGACACCTGAACACCCTATAATAGTGAGGGGACACGACCACCGGCTCCCTACACTTAATACGGAGGGAGTCAGGGTCACCTAGGATCAAGAAAACAGGAAAACACAAATCAATGAACAGACTTATCTGTAGAAGCATCAGTTGTAGCATCCAACATGTACACACTCCAGGAAGTTGTATAAACCGCAAAGTGATGCAGTATGGGAAGGGATTTAAAGGGATGCAATCAGTGCAACTACATGACAGCTGAGAGAGGCTAATGAGATGACAAAACGAAAGCAAAACAAAAGAACCTCAAGCAGGAGGTTCTGAAGAACGTCTGTCAGAGCTTCTCAGATGTCTGGTGGTGACACCTGGGTAATAAGGAGTTAAAGGGGTATTCCCATTACATACAATGGGTGGGGGGTGCTAGGATATGCCTTCATTGTCCCAGAGGTGGGACCCGCACCTACAACGAGAACAGAGCGGGGGGAGTGGCGGCTGGAGGACCCCGGGTTTCCCGGGGTCCGTCCACCACCAAGCGCTGCTCCCATAGAAGTGAATGGGAGCACACTACGCACGCACGGCCGAAGCTCCCATTCATTTCTATGGGGCAGACAGAAAAAGCTGAGCCAGTGCTCGGCTATTGTCGGCGGTCCCATAAAATGAATGGAGAGTGGCTGTGCATGCGCAGTGCGCCCTCCGTTCATTTCCCCGCTCTGTTCTCATTGTCTGAGATGGCAAAACCCCTTTAATGTCCGTCACATAAATTTTTTATATTTTTTGCAGAAAGGAAACAAATGTAAACAATGAAATCATCTACAATACAGGAAATGTTCTGTATATATGTGTACTGTATGTGTGTGTACCGCATACATCATTGCTACATGTGTCATGTGACATAGGACACGTGTATATAATACCCCCAGGCTGGAGGTTCTGATGAGCCCAGATAAAGGGGTTCTCCAGGATTTAAATATTGACAACCTACCCGCAGGATAGGTCTGACTCTCTATCTGGAGGACCCGTCGTGTCCTGTATTACACAGACAAACCAATGATGTGAATGGACACTGTGTAATGCCTTATTTCCCCTGTGGGGGAGCTGCAGGGAAACTGAGCACTTACTGCCAGGTTTCCACACACCTCCCAGCTGATTGTGGGGACACTTTGGGATCAGTTTATTATCAAGAAATCCCTCTAAGAAGCAGGGACTGTAGAAATTGGAGAACCCCTTTAATTTGGGAGGGGCAAGCAGTGTTTCTGAGGCTGGGCCCTTTAATTTGTGTAAATGTAAAGAAAAGCTAATACATGTAAATTAATGGATTTGTAATTTGTGTAAAGAAATGAATGGATTTGGTATTACTTATAGTATTATCCAGGAATCGTCTTACTGTAAATGTAAGATTTGGATATTTTTCTGGAGCGATGACTTCCTGTAACTCCCCGGCGTCTCCCGGCAGTGGCCGCGATTACCGAACCTCTTCTCAGACTGGACGACATCTTTATAATTATGTGACCAGGGTACGACCTCTGCTACTGAAGGAACGATTAAAAAATGTGTTCCAAGAAAAGTATTGATTCCTGTGTAGTACGTTATAATTGCCGCCTGCAGCTAGTATGAACGTCCACGCCACATATGGTATGCTAAACATGAAGAGGGGAGAGATAGATAGATAGATAGATAGGAGATAGATAGATAGATAGGAGATAGATAGATAGATAGGAGAGAGATAGATAGATAGATAGATAGATATATGAAAGATATGAGCGAGCGAGAGAGAGAGAGAGAGAGAGAGAGAGAAAGATAGATAGATAGATAGATAGATAGATAGATAGATATGAGATAGATAGATAAAAAGAAGATATGAGATAGATAGATAGTTAGATAGATAGAAGATAGATGGATAGATTGATATGAGATAGATATTAGAAAGATAGATAGATAGATAGATAGATAGATAGAAAAAAAGAAGATATGAGATAGATAGATAGATAGATAGATAGATAAAGAAAAATTCCACGGCACATCCAAGGCGTAAAATCAAAGTAGATGCTTTATTCACCAGACAGCGACGTTTCGGTCCACTTGCTGGGACCTTTCTCAAGCAGTGAGAAAGGTCCCAGCAAGTGGACCAAAACATCGCTGTCTGGTAAATAAAGCATCTACTTGGATTTTACGCCTTGGATGTGCCGTGGAATTATTTCTTTATTTTGATAATTGTTTCGGGGGTGGATCGTCCTCACAGCCGCTGGCACTCTATATATACAAGCTATACTGCGGTGCTGCCCAGTCTTTATTTTTAGCTAGATAGATAGATAGATAGATAGATAGATAGATAGATAGATGTGTAAAGGTACAGTAGCTATCATGCCTAGGCCCCGGTATCCGAAGAGACCCAAAAGCCCCTGTACCACATATAACACCAGTTTTATAATTGCATATGTCTGTGTGGGGGAAGGGGGGCTGTAGGTTTTGCTGTGGTCCAGGAGCTCCATGTTTAGCCTCTCATTACTGGTGACCAAAGTGTCTCCCTCAAGGACAGTTCTCTCAAGACTCCATCAGAAAACCCACCACATCTCAAGTTTTCAGACCATGTTGCATTTTATTTTGGAGATTGGGATTCTGAGTCATTAGGATTGTATTAGTTCTGTATGCATATACTACTGAAACTACAACTTCTAGTATGTCCTGATAACTGACACCTTGAAAGCCACCAGGTGCACATCCCAGGGACAGAGAGAAAAGCAGTCAGTGCTGACAACCCCAGATAGTTCTGCCTGGGGCTGAAGCCCTGAGTTGTCAGGCAGACTGGTTGCTTGAGATGCTGCTGGGATAGAAGCAGTAGAGTATGGTGTATGGTCACACGGCCCCTCCTGCGCTCATGGACTACAGTGCTTTATAGTGTGAGGAATCTTCCTCTAATTGAGCTATGGCTTACTCAGGGTACTGAATCTCCTTAAAGAGTCAAGTCCTGTATGGAGACTTCCTGGCAATGCTCCATGAGAAATGAATATGCAAAGAAGCACCTCACTAGCGCCACCTTGCAGAAGTGGCTCCCTATGAGTCAAAATCCAACTTTCCAAAAGCCTAATATAGCCAGGCCAGATATCCATCTGCAGACAAATGTTTCGGGGTGCTTGCCCCTCGTCAGTACGTAGCAAGATGGTTCTCTTCCTTGGGTGATACCTCTCTGCATATTCATTTCCCATGGAGGATTGCCAGTAAGTAGGGATGAGCGAACTCGAACTGTATAGTTCGGGTTCGTACCGAATTTTGGGGTGTCCGTGACACGGACCCGAACCCGGACATTTTCGTAAAAGTCCGGGTTCGGGTTCGGTGTTCGTCGCTTTCTTGGCGCTTTTGTGACGCTTTCTTGGCGCTTTTTGAAAGGCTGCAAAGCAGCCAATCAACAAGCGTCATACTACTTGCCCCAAGAGGCCATCACAGCCATGCCTACTATTGGCATGGCTGTGATTGGCCAGAGCACCATGTGACCCAGCCTCTATTTAAGCTGGAGTCACATAGCGCCGCCCGTCACTCTGCTCTGATTAGCGTAGGGAGAGGTTGCGGCTGCGACAGTAGGGCGAGATTAGGCAGATTAACTCCTCCAAAGGACTTGATTAACTGATCGATCTGCAGCTGTGGATCATTGAGCTGCTGATCCTCAATTGCTCACTGTTTTTAGGCTGCCCAGACCGTTTGTCAGTCACATTTTTCTGGGGTGATCGGCGGCCATTTTGTGTCTTGTGGTGCGCCAGCACAAGCTGCGACCAAGTGCATTTAACCCTCAATGGTGTGGTTGTTTTTTGGCTAAAGCCTACATCAGGGTGAAGCTGTCACACCAAGTGCATTTAACCAGCAATAGTCTGTTCATTTTTTGGCCATATACAAAATCAGGGGCAAGCTGCGCCTGTCACCAAGTGCATTTAACCCTCAATGGTGTGGTTGTTTTTTGGCTAAAGCCTACATCAGGGTGAAGCTGTCACACCAAGTGCATTTAACCAGCAATAGTCTGTTCATTTTTTGGCCATATACAAAATCAGGGGCAAGCTGCGCCTGTCACCAAGTGCATTTAACCCTCAATGGTGTGGTTGTTTTTTGGCTAAAGCCTACATCAGGGTGAAGCTGTCACACCAAGTGCATTTAACCAGCAATAGTCTGTTCATTTTTTGGCCATATACAAAATCAGGGGCAAGCTGCGCCTGTCACCAAGTGCATTTAACCCTCAATGGTGTGGTTGTTTTTTGGCTAAAGCCTACATCAGGGTGAAGCTGTCACACCAAGTGCATTTAACCAGCAATAGTCTGTTCATTTTTTGGCCATATACAAAATCAGGGGCAAGCTGCGCCTGTCACCAAGTGCATTTAACCCTCAATGGTGTGGTTGTTTTCTGGCTAAAGCCTACATCAGGGTGAAGCTGTCACACCAAGTGCATTTAACCAGCAATAGTCTGTTTATTTTTTGGCCATATACTACATCAGGGGCAAGCTGCGCCCGTCACCAAGTGCATTTAACCCTCAGTAGTGTGGTTGGTCAAGCTGTGACACCAAGTGCATTTAACCAGCAATAGTCTGTTCATTTTTTGGCCATATACTACATCAGGGGCAAGCTGCGCCCGTCACCAAGTGCATTTAACCAGCAATAGTGTGGTTATTTTTTGGCCATATCCCAGTCTAATTCTGTCACTAAATCCATACCGGTCACCCAGCGCCTAAATACTAGGCCTCAAATTTATATCCCGCTAAATCTCTCGTTACCGCTGTCCTGTTGTAGCTGGGAAAGTTATTTAGTGTCCGTCAAAGCACATTTTTTGTTCTGGGTTGAAGTACAATTCCCAATTTAGCAATTTCATAATTTAGTGGTTTCTGCTATATCAGAGCTATTTGAAATCTATCCCTAAAAGGGTATATAATATTCAAGGTGCACATTGGGTCATTCAGAATAACTTCACACACACCCGCTACTGTGTATTTTCAAGTCTAATTCTGTCACTAAACCCATACCTGTCACCCAGCGCCTAAATACTAGGCCTCAAATTTATATCCTGCTAAATCTCTCGTTACCGCTGTCCTGTTGTAGCTGGGAAAGTTATTTAGTGTCCGTCAAAGCACATTTTTTGTTCTGGGTTGAAGTACAATTCCCAATTTAGCAATTTCATAATTTAGTGGTTTCTGCTATATCAGAGCTATTTGAAATCTATCCCTAAAAGGGTATATAATATTCAAGGTGCACATTGGGTCATTCAGAATAACTTCACACACACCCGCTACTGTGTATTTCCAAGTCTAATTCTGTCACTAAACCCATACCTGTCACCCAGCGCCTAAATACTAGGCCTCAAATTTATATCCTGCTAAATCTCTCGTTACCGCTGTCCTGTTGTAGCTGGGAAAGTTATTTAGTGTCCGTCAAAGCACATTTTTTGTTCTGGGTTGAAGTACAATTCCCAATTTAGCAATTTCATAATTTAGTGGTTTCTGCTATATCAGAGCTATTTGAAATCTATCCCTAAAAGGGTATATAATATTCAAGGTGCACATTGGGTCATTCAGAATAACTTCACACACACCCGCTACTGTGTATTTCCAAGTCTAATTCTGTCACTAAACCCATACCTGTCACCCAGCGCCTAAATACTAGGCCTCAAATTTATATCCTGCTAAATCTCTCGTTACCGCTGTCCTGTTGTAGCTGGGAAAGTTATTTAGTGTCCGTCAAAGCACATTTTTTGTTCTGGGTTGAAATACAATTCCCAATTTAGCAATTTCATAATTTAGTGGTTTCTGCTATATCAGAGCTATTTGAAATCTATCCCTAAAAGGGTATATAATATTCAAGGTGCACATTGGGTCATTCAGAATAACTTCACACACACCCGCTACTGTGTATTTCCAAGTCTAATTCTGTCACTAAACCCATACCTGTCACCCAGCGCCTAAATACTAGGCCTCAAATTTATATCCTGCTAAATCTCTCGTTACCGCTGTCCTGTTGTAGCTGGGAAAGTTATTTAGTGTCCGTCAAAGCACATTTTTTGTTCTGGGTTGAAATACAATTCCCAATTTAGCAATTTCATAATTTAGTGGTTTCTGCTATATCAGAGCTATTTGAAATCTATCCCTAAAAGGGTATATAATATTCAAGGTGCACATTGGGTCATTCAGAATAACTTCACACACACCCGCTACTGTGTATTTCCAAGTCTAATTCTGTCACTAAACCCATACCTGTCACCCAGCGCCTAAATACTAGGCCTCAAATTTATATCCTGCTAAATCTCTCGTTACCGCTGTCCTGTTGTAGCTGGGAAAGTTATTTAGTGTCCGTCAAAGCACATTTTTTGTTCTGGGTTGAAATACAATTCCCAATTTAGCAATTTCATAATTTAGTGGTTCCTGCTATATCAGAGCTATTTGAAATCTATCCCTAAAAGGGTATATAATATTCAAGGTGCACATAGGGTCATTCAGAATAACTTCACACACACCCTCTACTGTGTATTTCCAAGTCTAATTCTGTCACTAAACCCATACCTGTCACCCAGCGCCTAAATACTAGGCCTCAAATTTATATCCTGCTAAATCTCTCGTTACCGCTGTACTGTTGTTGCTGGGCAAGATATTTAGTGTCCGTCAAAGCACATTTTTTGTTCTGGGTTGAAATACAATTCCCAATTTAGCAATTTCATAATTTAGTGGTTCCTGCTATATCAGAGCTATTTGAAATCTATCCCAAAAAGGGTATATAATATTCAAGGTGCACATAGGGTCATTCAGAATAACTTCACACACACGCTTCTGTGCATTTCCAAGTCTAATTCTGTCACTAAATCCATACCGGTCACCCAGCGCCTAAATACTAGGCCTCAAATTTATATCCCGCTGAATTTGAATACAATACATTGGGCCAAATAATATATTTGTTGTTGTGGTGAACCATAACAATGAGAAAAACATCTAGTAAGGGACGCGGACGTGGACATGGTCGTGGTGGTGTTAGTGGACCCTCTGGTGCTGGGAGAGGACGTGGCCGTTCTGCCACATCCACACGTCCTAGTGTACCAACTACCTCAGGTCCCAGTAGCCGCCAGAATTTACAGCGATATATGGTGGGGCCCAATGCCGTTCTAAGGATGGTAAGGCCTGAGCAGGTACAGGCATTAGTCAATTGGGTGGCCGACAGTGGATCCAGCACGTTCACATTATCTCCCACCCAGTCTTCTGCAGAAAGCGCACAGATGGCGCCTGAAAACCAACCCCATCAGTCTGTCACATCACCCCCATGCATACCAGGGAAACTGTCTCAGCCTCAAGTTATGCAGCAGTCTCTTATGCTGTTTGAAGACTCCGCTGGCAGGGTTTCCCAAGGGCATCCACCTAGCCCTTCCCCAGCGGTGAAAGACATAGAATGCACTGACGCACAACCACTTATGTTTCCTGATGATGAGGACATGGGAATACCACCTCAGCATGTCTCTGATGATGACGAAACACAGGTGCCAACTGCTGCGTCTTTCTGCAGTGTGCAGACTGAACAGGAGGTCAGGGATCAAGACTGGGTGGAAGACGATGCAGGGGACGATGAGGTCCTAGACCCCACATGGAATGAAGGTCGTGCCACTGACTTTCACAGTTCGGAGGAAGAGGCAGTGGTGAGACCGAGCCAACAGCGTAGCAAAAGAGGGAGCAGTGGGCAAAAGCAGAACACCCGCCGCCAAGAGACTCCGCCTGCTACTGACCGCCGCCATCTGGGACCGAGCACCCCAAAGGCAGCTTCAAGGAGTTCCCTGGCATGGCACTTCTTCAAACAATGTGCTGACGACAAGACCCGAGTGGTTTGCACGCTGTGCCATCAGAGCCTGAAGCGAGGCATTAACGTTCTGAACCTGAGCACAACCTGCATGACCAGGCACCTGCATGCAAAGCATGAACTGCAGTGGAGTAAACACCTTAAAACCAAGGAAGTCACTCAGGCTCCCCCTGCTACCTCTTCTGCTGCTGCCGCCTCGGCCTATTCTGCTGCTGCCGCCTCGGCCTCTTCCTCCGCCTCTGGAGGAACGTTGGCACCTGCCGCCCAGCAAACAGGGGATGTACCACCAACACCACCACCACCACCTCCGTCACCAAGCGTCTCAACCATGTCACACGCCAGCGTTCAGCTCTCCATCTCACAAACATTTGATAGAAAGCGTAAATTCCCACCTAGCCACCCTCGATCCCTGGCCCTGAATGCCAGCATTTCTAAACTACTGGCCTATGAAATGCTGTCATTTAGGCTGGTGGACACAGACAGCTTCAAACAGCTCATGTCGCTTGCTGTCCCACAGTATGTTGTTCCCAGCCGGCACTACTTCTCCAAGAGAGCCGTGCCTTCCCTGCACAACCAAGTATCCGATAAAATCAAGTGTGCACTGCGCAACGCCATCTGTAGCAAGGTCCACCTAACCACAGATACGTGGACCAGTAAGCACGGCCAGGGACGCTATATCTCCCTAACTGCACACTGGGTAAATGTAGTGGCAGCTGGGCCCCAGGCGGAGAGCTGTTTGGCGCACGTCCTTCCGCCGCCAAGGATCGCAGGGCAACATTCTTTGCCTCCTGTTGCCACCTCCTCCTTCTCGGCTTCCTCCTCCTCTTCTTCCACCTGCTCATCCAGTCAGCCACACACCTTCACCACCAACTTCAGCACAGCCCGGGGTAAACGTCAGCAGGCCATTCTGAAACTCATATGTTTGGGGGACAGGCCCCACACCGCACAGGAGTTGTGGCGGGGTATTGAACAACAGACCGACGAGTGGTTGCTGCCGGTGAGCCTCAAGCCCGGCCTGGTGGTGTGTGATAATGGGCGAAATCTCGTTGCAGCTCTGGGACTAGCCAATTTGACGCACATCCCTTGCTTGGCGCATGTGCTGAATTTGGTGGTGCAGAAGTTCATTCACAACTACCCCGACATGTCAGAGCTGCTGCATAAAGTGCGGGCCGTCTGTTCGCGCTTCCGGCGTTCACATCCTGCTGCTGCTCGCCTGTCTGCGCTACAGCGTAACTTCGGCCTTCCCGCTCACCGCCTCATATGCGACGTGCCCACCAGGTGGAACTCCACCTTGCACATGCTGGACAGACTGTGCGAGCAGCAGCAGGCCATAGTGGAGTTTCAGCTGCAGCACGCACGGGTCAGTCGCACTACAGAACAGCACCACTTCACCACCAATGACTGGGCCTCCATGCGAGACCTGTGTGCCCTGTTGCGCTGTTTCGAGTACTCCACCAACATGGCCAGTGGCGATGACACCGTTATCAGCGTTACAATACCACTTCTATGTCTCCTTGAGAAAACACTTAGGGCGATGATGGAAGAGGAGGTGGCCCAGGAGGAGGAGGAGGAGGAGGAGGAAGAGGGGTCATTTTTAGCACTTTCAGGCCAGTCTCTTCGAAGTGACTCAGAGGGAGGTTTTTGGCAACAGCAGAGGCCAGGTACAAATGTGGCCAGCCAGGGCCCACTACTGGAGGACGAGGAGGACGAGGATGAGGAGGAGGTGGAGGAGGATGAGGATGAAGCATGGTCACAGCGGGGTGGCACCCAACGCAGCTCGGGTCCATCACTGGTGCGTGGCTGGGGGGAAAGGCAGGACGATGACGATACGCCTCCCACAGAGGACAGCTTGTCCTTACCCCTGGGCAGCCTGGCACACATGAGCGACTACATGCTGCAGTGCCTGCGCAACGACAGCAGAGTTGCCCACATTTTAACCTGTGCGGACTACTGGGTTGCCACCCTGCTGGATCCACGCTACAAAGACAATGTGCCCACCTTACTTCCTGCACTGGAGCGTGATAGGAAGATGCGCGAGTACAAGCGCACGTTGGTAGACGCGCTACTGAGAGCATTCCCAAATGTCACAGGGGAACAAGTGGAAGCCCAAGGCCAAGGCAGAGGAGGAGCAAGAGGTCGCCAAGGCAGCTGTGTCACGGCCAGCTCCTCTGAGGGCAGGGTTAGCATGGCAGAGATGTGGAAAACTTTTGTCAACACGCCACAGCTAACTGCACCACCACCTGATACGCAACGTGTTAGCAGGAGGCAACATTTCACTAACATGGTGGAACAGTACGTGTGCACACCCCTCCACGTACTGACTGATGGTTCGGCCCCATTCAACTTCTGGGTCTCTAAATTGTCCACGTGGCCAGAGCTAGCCTTTTATGCCTTGGAGGTGCTGGCCTGCCCGGCAGCCAGCGTTTTGTCTGAACGTGTATTCAGCACGGCAGGGGGCGTCATTACAGACAAACGCAGCCGCCTGTCTACAGCCAATGTGGACAAGCTGACGTTCATAAAAATGAACCAGGCATGGATCCCACAGGACCTGTCCGTCCCTTGTCCAGATTAGACATTAACTACCTCCCCATAACCATATATTATTGGACTCCAGGGCACTTCCTCATTCAATCCTATTTTTATTTTCATTTTACCATTATATTGCAAGGCTACCCAAAGTTGAATGAACCTCTCCTCTGCCTGTGTGCTAGGCCTAAATATATGCCAATGGATTGTTGCAGTGGTGGCTGACGTGAAGCCTCATTCTCTGCTATGACATGCAGACTGATTCTCTGGTGACATGAAGCCAGATTGTCTGTTACGGGACCTCTCTCCTCTGCCTGGGTGCTGGGCCTGAATTTATGACAATGGACTGTTGCAGTGGTGGCTGACGTGAAGCCTGATTCTCTGCTATGACATGCAGACTGATTCTCTGCTGACATGAAGCCAGATCCTCTGTTACGGGACCTCTCTCCTCTGCCTGGGTGCTGGGCCTAAATTTATGAAAATGGACTGTTGCAGTGGTGGGTGACGTGAAGCCTCATTCTCTGCTATGACATGCAGACTGATTCTCTGCTGACATGAAGCCAGATTGTCTGTTACGGGACCTCTCTCCTCTGCCTGGGTGCTGGGCCTAAATATCTGACAATGGACTGTTGCATTGGTGGCTGACGTGAAGCCTGATTCTCTGCTATGATATGAAGACTGATTCTCTGCTGACATGAAGCCAGATTGTCTGTTACGGGACCTCTCTCCTCTGCCTGTGTGCTAGGCCTAAATATATGCCAATGGATTGTTGCAGTGGTGGCTGACGTGAAGCCTGATTCTCTGCTATGACATGCAGACTGATTCTCTGGTGACATGAAGCCAGATCCTCTGTTACGGGACCTCTCTCCTCTGCCTGGGTGCTGGGCCTAAATTTATGAAAATGGACTGTTGCAGTGGTGGGTGACGTGAAGCCTGATTCTCTGCTATGACATGCAGACTGATTCTCTGGTGACATGAAGCCAGATCCTCTGTTACGGGACCTCTCTCCTCTGCCTGGGTGCTGGGCCTAAATTTATGAAAATGGACTGTTGCAGTGGTGGGTGACGTGAAGCCTCATTCTCTGCTATGACATGCAGACTGATTCTCTGCTGACATGAAGCCAGATCGTCTGTTACGGGACCTCTCTCCTCTGCCTGGGTGCTGGGCCTAAATTTATGAAAATGGACTCTTACAGTGGTGGGTGACGTGAAGCCTGATTCTCTGCTATGACATGAAGACTGATTCTCTGCTGACATGAAGCCAGATCCTCTGTTACGGGACCTCTCTCCTCTGCCTGGGTGCTGGGCCTAAATATCTGACAATGGACTGTTGCATTGGTGGCTGACGTGAAGCCTGATTCTCTGCTATGATATGAAGACTGATTCTCTGCTGACATGAAGCCAGATTGTCTGTTACGGGACCTCTCTCCTCTGCCTGTGTGCTAGGCCTAAATATATGCCAATGGATTGTTGCAGTGGTGGCTGACGTGAAGCCTGATTCTCTGCTATGACATGCAGACTGATTCTCTGGTGACATGAAGCCAGATCCTCTGTTACGGGACCTCTCTCCTCTGCCTGGGTGCTGGGCCTAAATTTATGAAAATGGACTGTTGCAGTGGTGGGTGACGTGAAGCCTGATTCTCTGCTATGACATGCAGACTGATTCTCTGGTGACATGAAGCCAGATCCTCTGTTACGGGACCTCTCTCCTCTGCCTGGGTGCTGGGCCTAAATTTATGAAAATGGACTGTTGCAGTGGTGGGTGACGTGAAGCCTCATTCTCTGCTATGACATGCAGACTGATTCTCTGCTGACATGAAGCCAGATTGTCTGTTACGGGACCTCTCTCCTCTGCCTGGGTGCTGGGCCTGAATTTATGACAATGGACTGTTGCAGTGGTGGCTGACGTGAAGCCTGATTCTCTGCTATGATATGAAGACTGATTCTCTGCTGACATGAAGCCAGATTGTCTGTTACGGGACCTCTCTCCTCTGCCTGGGTGCCGGGGCCTAAATATCTGAGAATGGACTGTTCCAGTGGTGGGTAACGGGAAGCCAGATTCTCTGCTATGATATGAAGACTGATTCTCTGCTGACATGAAGCCAGATTGTCTGTTACGGGACCTCTCTCCTCTGCCTGTGTGCTGGGCCTAAATTTATGACAATGGACTGTTGCAGTGGTGGCTGACGTGAAGCCTCATTCTCTGCTATGACATGCAGACTGATTCTCTGCTGACATGAAGCCTGATTGTCTGTTACGGGACCTCTCTCCTCTGCCTGGGTGCTGGGCCTAAATTTATGAAAATGGACTCTTACAGTGGTGGGTGACGTGAAGCCTGATTCTCTGCTATGACATGAAGACTGATTCTCTGCTGACATGAAGCCAGATTGTCTGTTACGGGACCTCTCTCCTCTGCCTGGGTGCCGGGGCCTAAATATCTGAGAATGGACTGTTCCAGTGGTGGGTGACGGGAAGCCAGATTCTCTGCTATGGAACCTCTCTCCAATTGATTTTGGTTAATTTTTATTTATTTAATTTTTATTTTAATTAATTTCCCTATCCACATTTGTTTGCAGGGGATTTACCTACATGTTGCTGCCTTTTGCAGCCCTCTAGCCCTTTCCTGGGCTGTTTTACAGCCGTTTTAGTGCCGAAAAGTTCGGGTCCCCATTGACTTCAATGGGGTTCGGGTTCGGGACGAAGTTCGGATCGGGTTCGGATCCCGAACCCGAACATTTCCGGGATGTTCGGCCGAACTTCTCGAACCCGAACATCCAGGTGTTCGCTCAACTCTACCAGTAAGTCTTCATACTTAGCTGCTCTCTTTAAGGAGATTCAGCACCCTGCCTAAGCCGCTTCCAAGGCATCACACCCAGCAAGCCAGAATCCTACTCAGTACTGATGAGGGACGGGCACTCTGTGCAGCCAGGTGGAAGCCGGAGCAGGACTGG